>NC_139755.1:733169-761402 GCF_964211835.1 Anser anser
CCCCAAAACCACCCCCGCGTTAAATGAGCCCAAATAAGCCCAACAACACGCCAAGAACACGCCAAGAACACACTAAGCACATGCTAGGAACACGCCAGGACCCCGCCAGGACCCCAATATTTCAACACAGCCCCCTAAATCCCCATAAACCACCCCAAAACCCTCCCATTCTCCCTCAGACCCCTCCCTAACCCAGGCAGGACGGCGATCACGCCAAGAACACGCCAAGCACACGCGTGTCGACCACAATAACCCCTCCCAACACCCAAATATCGACAAAAAATGGTAAAAATTGATAACGTAAGAGTAGGGAAACCCCAAAAGAGGGGGGCTGGGGGTGTAGGAGGGGGGCGGCCGGGGTCTCGGCGGGGTCTTAGCATGTGCTTAGCGTGTCCTTAGCGTGTCCCCGCCCCCTTTAGGCATGAGCAAGACCCTATAACCCAAAACAAGACCCAAACACACTGAAAACACCCTAATAACACGCTAAGACATGCTAAAAACACGCTAAAACACCCTAATAACATGCTGATACATGCTAATAACACACTAAAACACCCTAATAACACGCTAAGACACGCTGATAACATGCTAAGCACATGCTAGGAACACACTAGGATCCCAATATTTCAACACAACCCCCTAAATCCCCATAAACCACCCCAAAACCCGCCCCATCTCCCCCAGACCCCTCCCTAACCCCATGCAGGACGGCGATCACGCCAAGAACACGCCAAGCACACACATGTCGACCACAATAACCCCTCCCAACACCCAAATATTGATTAAAAACGGTAAAAATTGATAAGGTAAGAGTAGGGAAACCCCAAAAGAGGGGGGTCGGGGGTGTCGGAGGGGGGGTGGCCGGGGTCACGGCGCGTGCTTAGCGTGTCCTTAGCGTGTCCTTCGCGTGTTCCCACCCCTTTTAGGCATGAGCACGGTGTCGGAGGCGGTGGCGGCGCGTCACTGCGGGCTGCGGGTGCTGGGGCTGTCGCTGATCACCAACGCGGCCCCGCTGCCCCCCGAGGACGGGGGCCCGGCCCCCGAGCCCCCCGCCGGGCACCAGGAGGTGCTGGAGGCCGCCAGCGCCGGCGCCCGGCACCTGCGGGAGCTGCTGGCACGCCTGGCGCCGCGCCTGGACGCCGGGCACGCGTGAGACGGGGGGACGGGGCTTGGGGGGGGACACGGACACGCTAAGGGGGGTGGCGGCACGGTTAGGACACTCTAAGGGCTGGGGTAACATGGGTGGGACACGCGAAGGGGGTGGCGACACATGGCGACATGGGGAGGACACGCTAAGGAGGGTGGTGACGTGGGTAGGACATGCTAAGGGGGGTTGTAACACGGTTAGGACATGCTAAGGGCTGGGATAACATGGGTAGGACACGCTAAGGGGGTGGAGACACGTGGCAACATGGGGAGGACACGCTAAGGGGGGTGGTGACATGGGTAGGACATGCTAAGGGTGACCATAACATGTATAGGACATGAGAAGGGTGGTGACACGGGGAGGACACGCTAAGGGTGACTATTAACATGGGTAGGACACGCTAACGGGGTGGCGACACGTGGCGACATGTGTAGGACATGCTAAGGGTGACTATTAACATGGGTAGGACACGTTAAGGGGGGTTATAACATGGGTAGGACACGCTAAGGGGGGTGGTGACATGGGTAGGACATGCTAAGGGGGTTTAAAACATGGGTAGGACATGCTAAGGGTGACCAGAACATCTATAGGACATGAGAAAGGTGGTGACACGGGGAGGACACGCTAAGGGTGACTATTAACATGGGGAGGACACGCTAAGGGGGTGGCGACACGTGGCGACATGGGTAGGACATGCTAAGGGGGTGGTGACATGGGTAGGACACGCTAAGGGTGACTATTAACATGGGTAGGACACGCTAAGGGGGTGGTGACATGGGTAGGGCGTGGGAAGGGTGGTGACATGGGTAGGACACGCTAAGGGGGTGGAGACACGTGGCGACATGGGGAGGACACGCTAAGGGGGTGGCGACATGGGTAGGACACGCTAAGGGGGTGGCGACACGTGGCAACATGGGGAGGACATACTAAGGGGGGTGGTGACATGTGATGACATGGGTAGGACATGCTAAGGCGGGGTGGTGATATGGGTAGGACACGCTAAGGGTGACCAGAACATGTATAGGACATGAGAAGGGTGGTGACACGGGGAGGACACGCTAAGGGTGACTATTAACATGGGTAGGACACGCTAACAGGGTGGCGACACGTGGCGACATGTGTAGGACATGCTAAGGGTGACTATTAACATGGGTAGGACACGTTAAGGGGGGTTATAATATGGGTAGGACACGCTAAGGGGGGTGGTGACATGGGTAGGACATGCTAAGGGGGTTTAAAACATGGGTAGGACACGCTAAGGGTGACCAGAACATCTATAGGACATGAGAAAGGTGGTGACACGGGTAGGACACGCTAAGGGGCTGGAGACACGTGGCGACATGGGGAGGACACGCTAAGGGGGGTGGCGACATGGGTAGGACACGCTAAGGGTGACCATGACATGGGAAGGGGGGGGCGACGTGTAGGACACGCGAACGGTTATGACATGGGTAGGACACGCTAAGGGTGACAACACGTGTGGGACACGCCGAGGGTGACCAGAACATGGGTAGGACACGCTAAGGGGGGTGGTGACACGGGCAGGACACGCCACGGGTGGCAACAACACGTGTAAGAACACGCTAAGGGCGCTGGCATGCCAACGGCAACGCCAACACGCTAAGGACACGCTAAGGCCGGCGACACGCTGAGGGCGGCGGCGTGCCAGGAGCGGCAACACGCTAAGGACACGCTAAGGACGGCGTGATGTGGATTGCAACACGCGTGGGATTACGACACGCTAAGGAGAACACGCTAAGGATTACAACATGCTAAGGACATGCTAAGGACATGCTAAGGATTACAACATGCTAAGGAGAGCACGTGTGGGATTACAACACGCCAAGGAGAACGCGCTAAGGCTGTCGCGTGTGGGATTACAACACGCTAAGGACACGCTAAGGATTGCGCCACGCCAAGGAGAACCCGCGTGGGATTACGACACGCCAAGGAGAACACGCTAAGGCTGTCGCATGTGGGATTACAACACGCTAAGGACATGCTAAGGATTGCGCCACGCCAAGGAGAACCCGCGTGGGATTACGACACGCCGAGGAGAACGCGCTAAGGCTGCTGTGTGTGGGATTACAACACGCTAAGGACACACTAAGGATTATGACACGCTAAGGAGAACCCACGTGGGATTACGACACGCCAGGGAGAACACGCTAAGGACGAGCACATGGTAAGGGCAACCCGCTGCGGGACGGCAACACGCTAAGGACACGGACAACACGCTCAGGGCCCCGCGACACGCTAAGGACACGGCCCCGCTGCCACTGCATGCTGGGAGGACGGACACATGTCGTTAGCGTGTCGGCCCGTGCCGAATCGCCGCCGGGCCTGCCCCTGGCCCGTGTTAATCCCGTGGTAATCCCGTGCCGGTGGCCTGTCGCCACGTGCATGTTAATCCCGTGTCGATTCGCATCTGCCTGCCTTAATCCCGCGCTAATCCCGTGCTGATCGCATGTCGGCTGCGTGTGGGTTGCGTGTCAGTCCCGTGTTCGTTGCCGCCTGCCTGCCCTGACCCCGTGTTAATCCCGCGTTGGCCCTGGGACTGTCGCGTGTCGTCGGCGTGTTAACCCGTGTTAATCCCCCGCCCTCCCCCGTCCCGTGGCGATCGCATGTTTGTAGCATGTTCGTTACGTGTTGGGACCTCCCCTGGTGCCGTGTTGGTCCCGTGTCACGCGCATGTCTGTCCCATGTCAATCCCGTGTTAATCCCGTGTCATTCCCGTGTTAATCCCGTCATTCCTGTGTTAATCCCGTCTTTATCCCATGTTTTTCCAACCCTACCCGTGTTAATCCGTGTAAATCCCGTGTTGTTCCCATGTAAATCCCATGTTTAAACAGTTTTGCCTGTGTTAATCCGTGTTAATCCCATGTAAAGCGCACTTTGTCCCCAGTTTCTGTCCCGTGTCAATCCCGTGCCAATCCCGTGTTAATCCAGATTCAATCCCGTGTCAATCCCGTATCAATCCAGATTCCACACCCTGTCAATCCCGTGTCAATCCCGTGCCAATCCCGTGTTAATCCAGATTCCACCCTATGTCAATCCCTTGTTAATCCCATGTTAATCCAGATTCTACCCTGGGTCAATCCCATGTTAATTCAGATTCCATCGCATGTCAATCCAGATTCCACCCTGTGTCAATCCCATGTTAATCCAGATTCCACCCTGTGTCAATCCTGTGTTAATCCAGATTCAGTCCCACGTCGATCCTGTTTCTACCCCGTGTCAATCCCATGTTAATCCCAATTCCACCCTGTGTCAGTCCCGTGTTAATTCAGATTGAATCCCGTGTCAGTCCCATGTCAATCCCACGTCAATCCAGTGTCAATCCCCTGTTAATCCAGATTCAATCCTGTGCCAATCCCATATCAATCCCATGTTAATCCAGATTCAATCCAGTGTCAATCCCATGTTAATCCAGATTCAATCCCAAATCAATCCCATGTCAATTGCATGTCAATCCAGATTCAATTTTGTGTCAATCTCATGTTAATCCAGATTCAGTCCCATGTCAATCCTGTGTTAATCCAGATTCCACCCCGTGTCCATCCCGTGTCAATCCCATGCTAATCCAGATTCCACCCTGTGTCAATCCCGTGTCAATCCTGTTTCAATCCAGATTCAATCCTGGTTCAATCCCATGCCAATCCCATATTAATCCAGATTCAATCCGCATGTCAATCCCATGTTAATCCAGATTCCACCCCATGCCAACCCTGTGTTAATTCAGATTGAATCCCATGTCAATCCTGTGTCAGTCCCGTGTCAATCCCGTATCAATCCAGATTCAATATTGTGTCAATCCCTTGTTAATCCCATGTCAATCCAGATTGCACCCCATATCAATCCCATGTTAATCCAGATGCAATCCTATGCCAATCCCATGTCAATCGCATGTCAATCCAGATTCAATTTTATGCCAACCCCTTGTTAATCCAGATTCAGTCCCGTGTCAATCCCTTGTTAATCCCATGTCAATCCAGATTCCACCCTGAGTCAATCCCATGTCAATCCCGTGTCAATCCCGTGTCAATCCAGATTCCACCCCCTCTCAATCCCATGTCAATCCCATGTTAATCCAGATTCAATCCCATGTCAATCCGGATTCCACAGCATGTCAATCCCGTGTCAATCCCGTGTGAATCCAGATTCCATCCCATGTCAATCCGGATTCCACAGCATGTCAATCCCATGTCATTCCAGATTTAATCCCGTGTCAATCCCATGTTAATCCAGATTCAATCCCATGTCAATCCGGATTCCACAGCATGTCAATTCCGTGTCAATCCCATGTTAATCCAGGTTTAATCCCATGTCACTCCCAATGTGAACCCAGATTCTACCCCCTGTCAATCCCACGTTAATCCAGATTTAATCCTGTGTCAGTCCCATGTTAATCCAGATTCCACCTGTGCTAATCCCGTGCCAATCCCATGTCAATCCCATGTTAATCCCGTGTCAATCCAGATTCAATCCTGTGTCAATCCAGATTCCACCCCGTGTCAATCCCATGTTAATCCAGATTTAATCCCGTGTCAGTCCCATGTTAAACCAGATTCCACCCTGTGCTAATCCCGTGCCAATCCCATGTTAATCCCGTGCCAATCCCATGTTAATCCCGTGCCAATCCCATGTTAATCCGGTGTTAATCCCGTGTTAATCCCGTGTCCGTCCCGTGTTGCCCCCCAGGACCACCCCCCATGGGACCACCCCCTCATTAACCTCGGGCATTAATCACCCCTCCCCTAATCACCCCCTCGCTCACAATTAACGCCGTGTGCCTAATTAATTAATTACCGCCCCTCCCCCCCTCCCTAATTAATTACCCACGAGCGGCCGGTTACGCGCGAATAGTTAATTAGGTCTGAGACCCCCCCCCGGTTAATTAATTGGGGGTAATTAATTAGGAGCAATTAATTAATTAGGAGTAAACAACGAATTAATTAGGAGTCGTTAATTATTGAAGGGCGCGGCGGAAGTGCCCGTATGCAAATGAGGCCGTGGGCGGTGACGAGGGGGCGGGGCTAAGGGCGGGGCGGGCGGGTGCCGGGGCGCGGCTCGTTAACGACAGCGTTAATTGGCGTGGGGGGAGGGGCGGAGGCGGGTCACGTGGTCGGGGCTAATTATAGCCCCGCCCCTCCCCCCTCCCGCCGGGGCCCTCCTGGGGGGTGGGGACGGGGGGGGGGGGGGGGCTATAGGGGCACGGGGGGGTCCTATAGGGTCATGGGGTCCTATAGGGGCACGGGGGGGTCCTATAGGGGCACGGGGGGTTCTATAGGGGCATGGGGGGGAGTTCTATAGGGTCATGGGGTCCTATAGGGGCGGGGGGGGTCCTATAGGGGCACAGGGGTCCTATAGGGCTGTGTGGGTCCTATAGGGGTCATGGGGTCCTATAGGGGCATGGGGGGTCCTAGAGGGTCATGGGGTTTTATAGGGGAATGGGGGGGTCCTATAGGGTCATGGGGTCCTATAGGGGAATGGGGGGGTTCCTATAGGGGCACGGGGGGGTCCTATAGGGGCACGGGGGTCCTATAGGGGCACGGGGGTCCTATAAGGGAATGGGGGGGTCCTATAGGGGCATGGGGGTCCTATAGGGCCGTGTGGGTCCTATAGGGGAACGGGGGGGTCCTATAGGGTCACGGGGTCCTATAGGGGCATAGGGGTCCTATAGGGCTGTGTGGGTCCTATAGGGTCATGGGGTCCTATACGGGCACAGGTGTCCTATAGGGGAACGGGGAGGTCTTATAGGGTCATGGGTTTTATAGGGGAATGGGGGGGTCCTATAGGGTCATGGGGTCCTATAGGGTCATGGGGTCCTATAGGGGCATGGGGGGTCCTATAGGGGCATGGGGGGGTCCTATAGGGACATGTGGGTCCTATAGGGGCACGTGGGCCCTATAGGGGCATGGGGACAGGGGGCTCCTATAGGGGCGTGCGGGTCCTATAGGGAAACAGGGGACCTATAGGGATATGGGGACTTGTGGTTCCTATAGGGCCATGGGGATGTGTGGGACCTATAGGGTCCTATAGAGTCACAGGGGGGCTATAGGATCATGAGGACAGGGGGACATGTGGGTGCTATAGGGCAGTGTGGGTCCTATAGGGACGTGTGGACCCTATAGGGACACTGGGACAGCGGGGTCCCATAGGGGCATGTGGGCCCTATAGAGGCATGTGGGTCCTATAGGGGCGTGGGGACAGGGGGGTCCTGTAGGGACATGTGGGTGCTATAGGGACGTGGGGGTCCTATAGGGGCATGGGGACAAAGGGGGTCCTATAGGGATGTGGGGGGGCTATAGGGGCACTGGGACAGGGGGGTCCTATAGGGACTTGTGGGCCCTATAGGGCAGCGTGTGTCCTGTGGGGCATGGGGACATGTGGGCCCTATAGGGGCAGGGGAGTCCTATAGGGGGGTGGGGACCTGTGGGTCCTATAGGGGTATGTGGGTCCTATAGGGCTGTGCAGGTCCTATGGGGACATGGGGTCACGTGGGTCCTATAGGGGCATTGGGATGGGGGGGTCCTATAGGGCCATGTGGGTTCTATAGGGGCACTGGGACGGGGGGGTCCTATAGGGCCATGTGGGTCCTATAGGGCTGCGTGGGTCCTATGGGCTGTGCGGGTCCTATAGGACTCTATGGGTCTTATGGGGCCGTGTGGGTCCCATGGGGCTGTGGGTCCGGTGGATCCTATAGGGAGATGTGGAGTCCCATGGGTCCTATAGGTCCATGTGGGTCCTATAGGGACATGTGGGTCCCGTGGGGCTGTGCGGGTCCTATAGGACTGTATGGGTCCTATAGGACTGTATGGGTCCTATAGGGTCCCGTGGGTCCTATGGGGCCGTGTGGGTCCTATGGGGTTGCGTGGGTCCCATGGGACCTATAGGGCTGTGTGGGTCCTATGGGGCTGTGGGCCCTATGGGGACACGTGGGTCCCATGGATCCTATAGGGTCCAATAGAGCCGTGTGGGCCCTATGGGGCCGTGGGACCTATAGGGCCATGCGGGTCCTATAGGGACAAGTGGCTCCCGTGGGGCTGTGGGTCCCGTGGGTCCTATAGGGCTGCATGGATCCTATAGGGCTGCATGGATCCTATAGGGCTGCATGGATCCTGCGGGGCTGTGGGCCCTATAGAGACATGCAGATCCTATAGGGCCGTGTGGGTCCTGCAGGTCCTATGGGGCTGCGTGGATCCTATAGGGCCACGGGTCCCCTGGGTCCCATAGGTCCCCCTGGGTCCTATAGGGCCACGTGTCCCCTATAGGGCCGTGCGTCCCCTATAGGGCCGTGCGTCCCCTATAGGGCCACGTGTCCCCTATAGGGCCGTGCGTCCCCTATAGGGCCGTGCGTCCCCTATGGATCCTATAGGGGCCCTATAGGGTCCCGTGGGTCCTTATGGGGCCGTGCCCCCTCCGCCCCCCCCCCCGGCCCTATAGGGCCCCTATAGACCCCTATAGGGCCCCCTATAGACCCCTATAGGCCCCTATAGGCCCCTCGGGGCCCCCCTTTTCGGGGCCCCCCCCGTTACGTCACGGCCCCTCCCCCCCGTGTGGGTGGGGGAGGGGAGGGGGGGTTCCCCCGGGTGGGGGAGGGGCGGCCGGCAAAGGCAAGTGAAGGTGGCGGGGGGGGGGGAGGGAAAAAAAAAAGCCCCTAAAAATGCCCCAAAAAAGCCCCGATCGGCCCCAAAACCCCCCCGGGGGGCTTCCCCGGGCGTTTTTCTCCCCCTCCCCGTGGGTTTTGGGGCCGCCCCCCCCCCCCTTCCTAATTAACGCCCCCCCTTAATTAACGCCCCCCCCCCCCCCCCTTGAAGGGGACGGGCACAAAATGGCGGCCAAGGGGGGGAGGGGTCAGAGGGGGCGGGGTCAAAGGTCGTGACCCCGCCCCCCCCCCCAAATTTCGCCCCCCCCCCACCTGACGGCGTGACCCCAAGATGGCGGAGCCGAGGGAGGAGGGCAGCGAGGTGAGGGGGGATTTGGGGGGAAAAAGGGGGGTTTTGGGAAAATCGGGGGGTGGGGAGGGGGAGAGCGGGGGGCGGGGGGGCGAGGGGTTGGTTTTGGGGGGAAAAAGGGGGGTTTTGGGGGAAAAGGGAGGGGTTTGGGGGGAAAAAGTGGGGGTTTGGGGGGCAGAGGGGGTTCTGAGGGGAAAAGGGGGATTTTGGGGGGAAAAGGGGGATTCTGAGGGGAAAAGTGGGGGCTCTGAGGGAAAAAGTGGGATTTTGGGGGAAAAATGGGGGTTTGGGGGTAAAATGGGGGGTTTGGGGGTGAAAAGTGGGATTTTTGGGGGAAAAAGGGGGGTTCTGAGGGGAAAAAGTGGGGTTTTGGGGGGAGAAAGGGGGTTCTGAGGGGAGAAATGGGGATTCTGACAGGAAAAGTGGGGTTTTTCAGGAAAAAAGGGGGTTTGGGGGGAAATAAGGGGGATTTGGGGGTGAAAAGTGGGATGTTTAAGGGAAAAGTGGGGATTCTGACAGGAAAAGTGGGGTTTTTGAGGAAAAAGGGGGATTCTGAGGGGGAAAATGGGGATTATGGGGGAAAAGGGGGGATTTGAGGGCAAAAAGTGGGATTTTTGAGGGGATAAAGTGGGGTTTTGGGGTGGGAAGAAGGATTCTGAGAGGAAAAGGGGGGGGTTCTGAGGAGAAAAGTGGGATTTTTGAGGAAAAAGGGGGGACTTGGGGGGGAAGTGGGATTTTTGAGGGAAAAGTGGGATTTTTGAGGGAAAAGTGGGATTTTTGAGGGAAAAGTGGGATTTTTGAGGGAAAAGTGGGATTTTTGAGGGAAAAGTGGGATTTTTGAGGGAAAAGTGGGATTTTTGAGGGAAAAGTGGGATTTTTGAGGGAAAAGTGGGATTTTTGAGGGAAAAGTGGGATTTTTGAGGGGAGAAAGGGGGTTCTGAGGAGAAAATGGGGGGTTCTGGGGGAAAAAGTGGGATTTTTTTGGAAAAATGGGGGGTTTGGTGGAAAAATGGGGGTTCTGAGGGGAAGAAGTAGAGTTATGAGGAGAAAAGTGGGATTTTTTTGGGGAAAAAAGGGGGTTTGGGGGGGGAAATGGGGATTTGGGGGGAATAAGGGGGATTTTTGAGGGAAAAGTGGGGGGTTCTGAGGGGAAAAAGTGTTTTTTTGGGGGGGGGATTCTGAGGGAATAAATGGGGGGTTCTGAGGAGAAAAGTGGGAATTTTGGGGAAAAACGAGGGGCTTGTGGGTAAAATGGGGGGTTTGGGGGGAAATAAGGGGGATAAAGGGGTGAAAAGTGGGATTTTTGAGGGAAAAGCGGGGGTTCTGAGGGGAAAATTTGGGGTTTTGGGGGGAGAAAGGGGGGTTTTGGGGGAAAAGGGAGGGGTTGGGGGGAAAAAGTGGGGGTTTGGGGGGGCAGAGGGGGTTCTGAGGGGAAAATGGGGATTTTGGGGGGAAAAAGGGGGTTTGGGGGTAAAATGGGGGGTTTGGGGGTGAAAAGTGGGATTTTTGGGGGAAAAAGGGGGGTTCTGAGGGGAAAAAGTGGGGTTTTGGGGGGAGAAAGGGGGTTCTGAGGGGAGAAATGGGGATTCTGACAGGAAAAGTGGGGTTTTTCAGGAAAAAAGGGGGTTTGGGGGGAAATAAGGGGGATTTGGGGGTGAAAAGTGGGGTTTTTGAGGGAAAAGTGGGGATTCTGACAGGAAAAGTGGGGTTTTTGAGGAAAAAAGGGGGATTCTGAGGGGGAAAATGGGGATTATGGGGGAAAAGGGGGGATTTGAGGGCAAAAAGTGGGGTTTTTGAGGGGATAAAGTGGGGTTTTGGGGTGGGAAGAAGGATTCTGAGAGGAAAAGGGGGGGGTTCTGAGGAGAAAAGTGGGATTTTTGAGGAAAAAGGGGGGACTTGGGGGGAAGTGGGATTTTTGAGGGAAAAGTGGGATTTTTGAGGGAAAAGTGGGATTTTTGAGGGAAAAGTGGGATTTTTGAGGGGACAAAGGGGGTTCTGAGGAGAAAATGGGGGTTCTGAGGGAAAAAGTAGAGTTATGAGGAGAAAAGTGGGATTTTTTTGGGGAAAAAAGGGGGTTTGGGGGGGGAAATGGGGATTTGGGGGGAATAAGGGGGATTTTTGAGGGAAAAGTGGGGGTTCTGAGGGGAAAATTTGGGGTTTTGGGGGGAGAAAGGGGATTCTGAGGGGAAAAGTGGGGTTTGTGAGGGAAAAAGTGGGATTTTTGAGGGAAAAGTGGGGGGTTGTGAGGGGAAAAAGTGTTTTTTTTTGGCGGGGGTAAATGGGTATTCTGAGGGGAACAAGTGGGGTTTTTGAGGAAAAAAGAGGGATTCTGAGGAGAAAAGTGGGGGTTATGGGGGAAAAAGGTGGATTTGGGGGCAAAAAGTGGGATTTTTGGAAGGAAAGTGGGGGTTCTGAGGGGAAAAGTGGGATTTTGGGGGGAAAATGGGGGGGTTGAGGAGGAATAAGGGGGGTTTGGAGTGACAAATGGGGATTCTGAGGGGAAAATAGGGATTTTTGAGGAAAAAAGGTGGGTTCTGAGGGGATAAAGTGGGATTTTTTTGGGGGAAAGGGGGTTCTGAGGAGAAAATGGGGGGTTCTGAGGGGAAAAAGTGATTTTTTGGGGGGAAGGGGGATTCTGAGGGAATAAATGGGGATTTTGGGGGAAAAAAGGGGGTTTGGGGGGAAATAAGGGGGGATTTGGGGTTGAAAAGTGGGGTTTTTGGGGGAAAAGTGGGGGTTCTGAGGAGAAATTTTTTTTTTTTGGGGGGAAGGGGGATTCTGAGGGGAAAAATGGGTATTCTGAGAGGAACAGTGGGATTTTGGGGGGAAAAATGGGTTTTGGGGGGTGAAATGGGTGGTTTGGGGGAAAATTGGGGGGTTTAGGGGGTGAAAGAGGGGTTTTGAGGGAAAAAATGGGGATTTTTTTGGGAAAAAGGGGGGTATTTGTGGAGGGAAATGGATATTCTGAGGAGAAAATTTAGATTTTGGAGGGGAAAGTGGGATTTTTTGGGGAAAAGGGTAATTCTCAGGGGAAAACGGGGGCTTTGG
Source organism: Anser anser (assembly GCF_964211835.1). Classification (NCBI taxonomy): domain Eukaryota; kingdom Metazoa; phylum Chordata; class Aves; order Anseriformes; family Anatidae; genus Anser; species Anser anser. Next base: position 745,323 of record NC_139755.1, read on the forward strand.
GGGGAAACCTGGGATTTGGGGGGAAAAACTTGGATTTGGGGGGTGGAATGGGGCAATTCTGACAGGAAAAATGGGGATGCTGAGGGGAAAAGGGGGATTTTGGGGTGAAAAAGGGGGATTTGGGGAAAAAAGTGGGATTTTGAGGAGAGAAAAGGGGGGGTTGGTTGTAAAAATCACGATTTGGGGCCCAAAATAGATGTTTTTGTGCAAAAGGGGAGGTTTTGAGAGGAAAAAGTGGGAATTTTGAAGGGAAAGGGAGGTTTTGAGGAGGAAAAGGGAGGGTTGGGGGAAGATCGAGGGTTTTGAGGAGAAAAAGCGGGGTTTAGGGGCAGGAAAAGCTTGGTTTGTTATAAAAACCTTGGATTGGGGAGGGGAAGGGATTTTGAGGAGAGAAAATGGGATTTTGGGGGCGAAAGGTTATTTTTTGAGGAGAAAAGGGTGGTTTGGGAGGGAAAGGAGGATTTTGAGGAGAAAAAAGGGGATTTGGGGCTTCAGGGGCCGTTTGAGGACAAAACAGGTGATTTTGGGGGTGAAAATGGAATTGGGGAGCAAATGGGGGGATTCGGGTGGTGACGAGGGAATTTTGGGGACAAAAAGGGTGATTTTGGGGGTAAAATGAGAAATTTGGGGTTTAATGGGGAAAGCTGAGGCTAGAGGGGCGATTTTGGTGTCAAATGGGCAAACCTGGGGCCAAACGGCTGGTATGGGGACAAAACAGGCAATTTTAGGTCAGAGGAGCCAATTTTGGGGTTAAAACGGTCAATTTAGGCACAAAAGAGCAAATTTTGGAGAAAAACAAGCCCTTTTGTGCCACGAGGCACAATTTTGGGTGCAAATAAGCAGTTTTGGGTAAGAAGGGCAGGTACTGGGGGTGGGGCAGGCAAATTGGGGACAAAAATGGCAGTTTGGGGCAAAAATGGGCGATTTTAAGGGCCAAATGGGCAGTTTTTGAGGTGAAATTGGTGATTTTTAGGGCCAAATGGGCAATCTGGGGACAAATGAGTGATTTTTGAGGTGAAATGGGTGATTTGTAGGGCCAAATGGGCAGATTTGGGGCCAAATGGGCAATTCTTGAGGTGAAATGGGAAGATTTTGGGGCCAAATGGGTGATTTTTGAGGGAAAGTAGGCAATTTTGGGGGCCAAACAGGTGATTTTGGGGCCAAACGGGTGATTTTTGAGGGAAAGTAGAAAATTTCTGAGGCCAAATGGGCAATTTTGGGGCCAAATGGGCAATTCTTGAGGTCAAATGGGCGATTTTGGGGCCAAATTGATGATTTCTGAGGGAAAGTAGGCAATTTTGGGGCTAAATGGGCGGATTTGGGGCCAAACGGGTGACTTTTGAGGGAAAGTAGAAAATTTCTGGGGCCAAATGGGCAATTCTTGAGGTCAAATGGGCAATTTTGGGGCCAAATTGATGATTTCTGAGGGAAAGTAGGCAATTTTGGGGCCAAATGGGCGATTCTTGAGGTGAAATGGGCGATTTTGGGGCCAAATGGGCAATTTTTGAGGTAAAATGGGAATTCTTGAGGTAAAATGGGTGATTTTGGGGCCAAATGGGTGATTTCTGAGGAAACGCAGGCAATTTTGGGGCCAAATGGGCAATATTTGAGGGAGAATAAGCAATTTTGGGGCCAAATGGGCAATTCTTGAGGTGAAATGGGCGATTTTGGGGCGAAGTTGGTGATTTCTGAGGGAAAGTAGGCGATTTTGGGGCCAAATGGGCGATTTTTGAGGGAAAGTAGGCAATTTTGGGGCCAAATGGGCGATTTTTGAGGGAAAACGGGCAATTCTTGAGGTAAAATGGGTAATTTTGGGGCCAAATGGGCGAATTTCTGAGGAAACGCAGGCAATTTTGGGGCCAAATGGGCGATTTTTCAGGGAAAACGGGCAATTCTTGAGGTAAAATGGGTGATTTTGGGGCCAAATGGGTGATTTCTGAGGAAACGCAGGCAATTTTGGGGCCAAATGGGCGATTCTTGAGGTGAAATGGGCGATTTTGGGGCCAAATGGGTGACTTTTGAGGGAAAGTAGGCGATTTTGGGGCCAAATGGGTGGATTTGGGGCCAAACGGGTGACTATTGAGGGAAAGTTGGCAATTTTGGGGCCAAATGGGCGATTCTTGAGGTGAAATGGGCGATTTTGGGGCCAAGTTGGTGATTTCTGAGGGAAAGTGGGCCATTTTGGGGCCAAATGGGCGATTTTTGAGGGAAAACGGGCAATTCTTGAGGTAAATTGGGTGATTTTGGGGCCAAATGGGTGATTTCTGAGGAAACGCAGGCAATTTTGGGGCCAAATGGGCGATTCTTGAGGTGAAATGGGCGATTTTGGGGCCAAATGGGTGACTTTTGAGGGAAAGTAGGCAATTTTGGGGCCAAATGGGTGACTTCTGAGGGAAAGTAGGCAATTTGGGGGGCAAATGGGCGATTTTTGAGGGTAAAACGGGCAATTCTTGGGGTAAAATGGGTGATTTTGGGGCCAAATGGGTGATTTCTGAGGAAACGCAGGCAATTTTGGGGCCAAATGGGTGGATTTGGGGCCATACGGGTGACTTTTGAGGGAAAGTCGGCAATTTTGGGGCCAAATGGGCGATTCTTGAGGTGAAATGGGCGATTTTGGGGCCAAGTTGGTGATTTCTGAGGGAAAGTAGGCAATTTTGGGGCCAAATGGGCGATTTTTTGAGGGAAAGTAGGCAATTTAGGGGTGAAATGTGTGGATTTGGGGCCAAATTGGTGACTTTTGAGGGAAAGTCGGCAATTTTGGGGCCAAATGGGCGACTTTTGAGGGGAAACGGGCAGTTCTTGAGGTAAAATGGGAAATTCATGAGGTAAAATGGGTGATTTTGGGGCCAAATGGGTGATTTCTGAGGAAACACAGGCAATTCTGGGGCCAAATATGCAATATTTGAGGGAGAAGAGGCAATTTTGGGGCCAAATGGGCAATTCTTGAGGTGAAATGGGCGATTTTGGGGCCAAATGGGTGACTTTTGAGGGAAAGTAGGCAATTTTGGGGCCAAATGGGCGAATTTTTGAGGGAAAGTAGGCAATTTTGGGACCAAATGGGTGGATTTGGGGCCAAACGGGTGACTTTTGAGGGAAAGTAGGCAATTTTGGGGCCAAAATGGGCGAATTTGGGGCCAAACGGGTGACTTTTGAGGGAAAGTAGGCAATTTTGGGGCCAAATGGGCGATTCTTGAGGTGAAATGGGCGATTTTGGGGCCAAATGGGTGACTTTTGAGGGAAAGTAGGCAATTTTGGGGCCAAATGGGCGAATTTTTGAGGGAAAGTAGGCAATTTTGGGACCAAATGGGTGGATTTGGGGCCAAACGGGTGACTTTTGAGGGAAAGTAGGCAATTTTGGGGCCAAAATGGGCGAATTTGGGGCCAAACGGGTGACTTTTGAGGGAAAGTAGGCAATTTTGGGGCCAAATGGGCGATTCTTGAGGTGAAATGGGCGATTTTGGGGCCAAGTTGGTGATTTCTGAGGGAAAGCAGGCAATTTTGGGGCCAAATGGGTGAATTTTTGAGGGAAAGTAGGCGATTTTGGGGCCAAATGGGTGATTCTTGAGGAGAAATGGGTGATTTTGGGGCCAAATGGGCGAATTTTTGAGGGAAAATAGGCAATTTTGGGGCCAAGTGGGCGATTTTTGAGGGGAAACGGGCAATTCTTGGGCTAAAACGGGCGATTCTCGAGGGAGAGCAGGCGATTTGGGGCCGAACGGGGAAGCCTTGGGGCCGGGGGGGGCCGGGCGGGGTGGGGGTGGGGGTGGGGGAGGCTAACTTTGGGCCGAAACCCGCCCTTTTTGGGGGCGCCAGCGCGTGGCGGTGGTGGAGACGCCCTACGGGGCCGCGCGCGTCACCGTGGTGGGCTCGCCCCGGCCGGGCCGCCCCGCGCTCCTCACCTTCCCCGACGTCGGCCACACGCGTGAGTGACCCTAACGGGGGGGTTACGGGCTCGGGGTTACGGGCTCGGGGCCTCGAGGTGACGCCGAGCCCCCCACCCCCCCAGACGAGTCGTGCTTCGCCCCGCTGTTCGCCCACGAGGAGATGCAGGAGATCGCCCGCGGCTTCCTGCGCCTGCACCTCGAGGCGCCCGGCATGGAGGAGGGCGCCCCCCCGTACCCCTCGGGGTCCGTGCTGCTCCCCCCTTGGCCCCATTAATCCCCCGTGGCCCCATTAATCCCCCATTGGCCCCATTAATCCCCCATTGACCCCATTAATCCCTCATCAACCCCATTAATCCCCCTCGGCCCATATTAAGCCCCCCTTGGCCCCATTAAGCCCCCATCGACCCCGTTGAGCCCCCCTTGGCCCTATTAATCCCCCATCGACCCCGTTAAACCCCCTCGGCCCCATTAATTCCCCATCAACCCCGTTGAGCCCCCCTCAGCCCTATTAATACCCCATCGACCCCGTTGAGCTCCCCTCGGCCCCATTAATTCCCCATCGACCCCATTAATCCCCCTCGGCCCTATTAAGCCCTCCTTGACCCCATTAATCCCCCATCAACCCCATTAATGCCCCCTTGGCCCCGTTGAGCCCCCCTCGGCCCCATTAATCCCCCCTTGACCCCATTAACCCCCCCTGGCCCCGTTGAGCCCCCCTGGCCCTATTAATCCCCCCTTGACCCCATTAAACCCCCGTCAACCCCATTAATCCACCGTCGACCCCTCGACCCCGTTGGCCAGCCCTCGGCCCCATTAATCCCCCATCAACCCCATTAAACCCCCATCGACCCCGTTGAGCCCCCCTTGGCCCTATTAACCCCCCCTGGCCCCATTGAGCCCCCCCCGGCCCTATTAATCCCCCCTTGACCCCGTTAAGCCCCCCTTGGCCCCATTAATTCACCGTCGACCCCTCGACCCCATTGGCCAACCATTGACCCCATTGATCCCCCCTCGGCCCCATTAACCCCCCCTCGACCCCATTAACCAACTCTTGACCCCATTAACCCCAAATCGACCCCGTCGAGCCCCCCTCGACCCCATTAACCCACCACTGACCCTATTAATTCCCCGCCACCCCCATTGCCCCCCCCCGACCCCACAAGCGCCCCCGTCCCGCAGGTACCAGTACCCGTCCCTGGAGCAGCTGGCCGAGACGATCCCCTGCGTCCTGCAGCACCTCAAGTGAGTGGCCCTATAGCGGCCCTATAGCGGCCCTATAGGCCCTATAGCGACCCTGTATGGCCTTATAAGGCCCTATAACGGCCCTACGAGGCCCTATAGGGCCTGTAACGACCCTATAAGGCCATATAACGACCCTATAAGGCCATATAACGCCCTATAATGACCCTATAAGGCCATATAACGCCCTAAACTGACGCTATAAGGCCCTATAATGACCCTATAAAGCCCTAAAGGCCCTATCATGGCCCTATAGTGACCCTATAAAGCTTTATAAGGCCCTGTAAGACCCTGTAGTGACCCTATAAGGTCTTAAAAGGCTCTATAACGACCCTGTAAGTCCCTGTAATGGCCCTATAACAGCCCTATAAGACACTATAAGACCCTGTAACAACCCTGTAAGGCCCTATAATGGCCCTATAAGACCATGTAGTGACCCTATAAGGTCTTATAAGGCCCTATCGTGACCCTATAAGGCCTTATAAGGCCCTATAAGACCCTGTAGTGACCCTATAAGGTCTTAAAAGGCCCTATAACGACCCTGTAGTGACCGTATAAGGCCCTGTAATGACCATATAAGGCCTCATAAGGCCCTATAATGACCCTATAAGACACTATAAGACCCTATAACAACCCTATAAGGCCCTATAAGACCATATAGTGACCCTATAAGGTCTTATAAGGCCCTATAACGACCCTATAGTGACCTTATATGGCCCTATGGTGATCCTATAATGACCTTATAAGGCCCTGTAAGGCCTTATAGGTCCCTATAACGACCCTATAATAACCCTATAAGGCCTTATAAGGCCCTATAAGACACTATGAGGCCCTATAACAACCCTATAAGACTATATAGTGACCCTATAAGGTCTGAGAAGGCCCTATAGTGACCCTATAAGGTCTTAAAAGGCCGTATAATGACCCTATAAGGCCTTATAAGGCCCTATAGTGACCTTATAAGGCCCTATCATGGCCCTATAGTGACCCTATAAGGCCTCATAAGGCCCTATAAGGCCTTATAAGGCCCTATAAGACCCTGTAGTGACCCTATAAGGTCTTATAAGGTCCTATAATGACCCTATAAGGCCCTATAACGACCCTATAAGGCCCTATAGGCCCTATAAGACACTACAAGACCCTGTAACAACCCTGTAAGGCCCTATAATGGCCCTATAAGACCCTGTAGTGACCCTATAACGACCCTATAAGTCCCTATAACGACCCTGTAAGTCCCTATAATGACCCTATAAGGCCCTATAGGCCCTATAAGACACTACAAGACCCTGTAACAACCCTGTAAGGCCCTATAATGGCCCTATAAAACCATGTAGTGACCCTATAAAGCCTTATAAGGCCCTATAGTGACCTTATAAGGCCCTATCGTGACCCTATAAGGCCTCATAAGACCCTATAATGACCCTATAAGGCCTTATAAGGCCCTATAAGACACTATGAGGCCCTATAACAACCCTATAAGACCATATAGTGACCCTATAAGGTCTTAAAAGGCCCTATAGTGACCCTATAAGGTCTTAAAAGGCCGTATAATGACCCTATAAGGCCTTATAAGGCCCTATCATGGCCCTATAGTGACCTTATAAGGCCCTATCATGGCCCTATAGTGACCCTATAAGGCCTCATAAGGCCTTATAAGGCCCTATAAGACCCTGTAGTGACCCTATAAGGTCTTATAAGGCCCTATAATGACCCTATAAGGCCCTATAGGCCCTATAACAGCCCTATAAGACACTACAAGACCCTGTAACAACCCTGTAAGGCCCTATAACGACCCTATAAGGCCCTATAGTGACCCTATAAGGTCTTATAAGGCCCTATAGTGACCTTATAAGGCCCTATCATGGCCCTATAGTGAGCCTATGAGGCCTCATAAGGCCCTATAATGACCCTATAAGGCCTTATAAGGCCCTATAAGATCCTGTAGTGAGCCTATAAGGTCTTAAAAGGCCTTATAATGACCCTATAGTGACCTCATAAGGCCCTGTAATGACCCTATAAGGCCTCATAAGGCCCTATAATGACCCTATAAGACACTATAAGACCCTATAACAACCCTATAAGGCCCTATAATGGCCTTATAAGACCATATAGTGACCCTATAAGGTCTTATTATAGGGTCACTATAGGGCCTTATAACCCTATAAGGCCTTATAAGGCCCTATAAGACATTATGAGGCCCTATAACAACCCTATAAGACCATATAGTGACCCTATAAGGTCCTAAAAGGCCCTATAGTGACCCTATAAGGCCTTTTAGGACCTATAACGACCCTATAAGACCCTATAGTGACCCTGTAAGGCCCTATAATGTCCCTATAATGACCTTATAAGGCCATATAATGACCCTATAGTGACCTTATAAGGCCCTATAAGACCCTATAGTGACTCTATAAGGTCTTAAAAGCCCGTATAATGACCCTATAAGGCCTTATAAGGCCCTATAACAACCCTGTAAGACCTTATAGTGACCCTGTAAGGCCCTATAATGTCCCTATATTAACCTTAAAAGGCCCTATAAGGCCTTATAAAGCCCTATAATGACCCTATAGTGACCCTATAAGGCCTTATAAAGCCCTCTAAGGCCCTATAAGGGCCCTATAAGGCCTTATGGGGTGGGGGTGGCACGGGGCTGACCCGGCCCCGTGTCTTCCCCCCCCGTGACCCTACAACAGCGTCAGGAGCGTCATCGGGATCGGGGTCGGGGCCGGAGCCTTCGTCCTGGCCAAGTTCGGGGTGAGCGGGGTCGGGGGGGGGTTATGGGGTCGGTTGTGGGGTCGGGTGTGGGGTTATGGGGTGGGTTATGGGGTGGGTTATGGGGTGGGTTATGGGGTGGGTTATGGGGTCGGGGGGTTATGGGGTCGGGTGTGGGGTCGGGGGGGGGTTATGGGGTCAGTTATGGGGTCGGGGGGTAATGGGGTCAGTTATGGGGTCAGGGGGTTATGGGGGGGTTATGGGGTCGTGGGGGGGTTATGGGGTCATTGGGGGGGTTATGGGGTCAGTTATGGGGTCACAGGGTTATGGGGTCAGGTGTGGGGTTATGGGGTCAGTTATGGGGTTGGGTTTGGGGTTATGGGGTCAGTTATGGGGTCAGGGGGTAATGGGGTCAGTTATGGGGTCACAGGGTTATGGGGTCGGGTGTGGGGTTATGGGGTCAGTTATGGGGTCAGGGGGTTATGGGGGGGTTATGGGGTCGTGGGGGGGTTATGGGGTCAGTTATGGGGTCAGGGGGTTATGGGGGGGTTATGGGGTCGTCGGGGGGTTATGGGGTCATTGGGGGGGTTATGGGGTCAGTTATGGGGTCACAGGGTTATGGGGTCGGGTGTGGGGTTATGGGGTCAGTTATGGGGTCATGGGGTTATGGGATGGGTTATGGCGTTGGGTGTGGGGTTATGGGGTCAGTTATGGGGTCGGGGGGTTATGGGGTCAGTTATGGGGTCAGGGGGTTATGGGGTCAGTTATGGGGTTGGGTTTGGGGTTATGGGGTCAGTTATGGGGTTGGGTTTGGGGTTATGGGGTCAGTTATGGGGTTGGGTTTGGGGTTATGGGGTCAGTTATGGGGTTGGGTTTGGGGTTATGGGGTCAGTTATGGGGTCAGGGGGTTATGGGGTCAGTTATGGGGTCAGGGGGTTATGGGGTCAGTTATGGGGTTGGGTTTGGGGTTATGGGGTCAGTTATGGGGTTGGGTTTGGGGTTATGGGGTCAGTTATGGGGTTGGGTTTGGGGTTATGGGGTCAGTTATGGGGTCAGGGGGTTATGGGGTCAGTTATGGGGTCAGGGGGTTATGGGGTCAGTTATGGGGTCAGGGGGTTATGGGGTCAGTTATGGGGTTGGGTTTGGGGTTATGGGGTCAGTTATGGGGTCAGGGGGTTATGGGGTCAGTTATGGGGTCAGTTATGGGGTTGGGTGTGGGGTTATGGGGTCAGTTATGGGGTCGGGGGGTTATGGGGTCAGTTATGGGGTCAGGGGGTAATGGGGTCAGTTATGGGGTCGGGTGTGGGGTTATGGGGTCGGTTATGGGGTCAGGAGGTTATGGGGTGGGTTACAGGGTTTTTAGGGGGTTATGGTTTTTTTTTTAGTGGGGTTTCGTTCTTTTTTACCGGGGTTTTGGTTTTATTCAGCGGGGTTTCGGGTTCTTTAGCGGGGTTTTAGGGTTTTCCAGTAGGGTTTTGGGTTCTTTAGTGGGGTTTTGTGTTTTTTTTTAGTGGTCTTTCGGGGTTTTTTCAGTGGGCTTGTGGGTTTTTTAGTGGGGTTTCAGGATTTTTAGTGGGGTTTCTTGTTTTTTTTTTGTGGTTTCGGGGTTTTTAGTGGGGTTTCGCTTTTTCAAGCGGGATTTCAGGGTTTTTAGTGGGGCGTCTTTTTTTTTTTTAGTAGGGTTTTGGGGTTTCTTAGTGGGGTTTTGGGGTTTTTAATGGGGTTTTGGGGTTTTGTAATGGGGCTTCAGGGTTTTCTAGTGGTTTTCTTTTAGTGGGGTTTGGGGTTTTTAGTGGGGTTTTGGGTTTTTAAATTGGGGTTTTGGGGTTTTTAAATTGGGGTTTTGGGGTTTTTTAGCGCTGTTTTGGGGTTTTTTAGTGGGGTTTGGGGGTTTGAAATTGGGGTTTGGGGTTTTTAATTTGGGGTTTTGGGGTTTTTAATTTGGGGGTTTCGGGTTTTTTAATTGGGGTTTTGGGGTTTTTTAGCACTGTTTTGGGGTTTTTTAATTGGGGTTTTGGGGTTTTTTAATTGGGGTTTTGGGGTTTTTTAATTGGGGTTTTGGGGTTTTTTAATTGGGGTTTTGGGGTTTTTTAGCACTGTTTTGGGGTTTTTTAGCACTGTTTTGGGGTTTTTTAGCACTGTTTTGGGGTTTTTTAGCACTGTTTTGGGTTTTTTTAGTGGGGTTTGGGGTTTTTAATTTGGGGTTTTGGGGTTTTTTAATTGGGGTTTTGGGGTTTTTTAATTGGGGTTTGGGGTTTTTTAATTGGGGTTTTGGGGTTTTTTAATTGGGGTTTTGGGGTTTTTTAATTGGGGTTTTGGGGTTTTTTAGTGGGGTTTGGGGGTTTGAATTTGGGGTTTGGGGTTTTTTAATTTGGGGTTTTGGGGTTTTTTAATTGGGGTTTTGGGGTTTTTTAATTGGGGTTTTGGGGCTTTTTAATTGGGGTTTTGGGGTTTTTTAGCGCTGTTTTGGGGTTTGAAATTGGGGTTTGGGGGTTTGAAATTGGGGTTTGGGGTTTTTAGTGGGGTTTGGGGTTTTGTAATGGGGTTTCAGGGTTTTCTAGTTTTTTTTTTAGGGGGCTTTGGGGTTTTCTAGTGGGGTTTGGGTTTTTTTTAATTGGGTGTTGGGGTTTTTAAATTGGGGTTTGAGGTTTTTAAATTGGGGTTTGGGGTTTTTTAGTGGGGTTTGGGGTTTTTTAGTGGGGTTTCAGGGTTTTCTAGTTTTTTTTTAGCGGTTTTTTTTTTTTTTAGTGGGGTTTGGGGGTTTGAAATTGGGCTTTGGGGTTTTTTTAATTGGGGTTCAGGGTTTTTAGCGGGGTTTGGGGGGTTTTAAATTGGGGTTTGGGGTTTTTTTAGTGGGGTTTGGGGTTTTTTAGTGAGGTTTGTTTTTTTTTTTTTAGCGGGGTTTGGGGGTTCTTTTTTAGCGGGGTTTGGTTTTTTTTTTTTTTTAGCGGGGTTTGGGTTTTTTTTAGCGGGGTTTCATTTTTTAGGGTGGGTTTCGGGTTTTTCAGTGGGGTCTTGGGGTTTCCAGTGGGGTTTGGGGCTTTTCTAGTGTTTTTTTTTTTTTAGTAGGATTTCACTGTTTTTAGCGGGGTTTTGGGTTTTTCAGTGGGACTTTTATTTTTTTTTAATGGGATCTGGGGGTTTTCCGGTAGGGTTTTGGGTTTTTCGGTGGGGTTTTGGGTGCGTTTGGCGGGTTTTGGGTTCGTTTAGGAGGGTTTGGGTTCGTTTAGGGGGGTTTGGGTTCGTTTAGGGGGGTTTTGGGTTCGTTTAGGGGGTTTTGGGTTCGTTTAGGGGGGTTTGGGTTCGTTTAGGGGGGTTTTGGGTTCGTTTAGGGGGTTTTGGGTTCGTTTAGGGGGGTTCTGGGTTCGTTTAGGGGGGTTTTGGGTTCGTTTAGGGGGTTTTGGGTTCGTTTAGGGGGGTTTTGGGTTCGTTTAGGGGGGTTTGGGTTCATTTGGCGGGGGTTTGGGTGCGTTTGGGGGGGGTTTTGGGTGCGTTTTGGGGTGTTTTGGGTGCATTTAGGGGGGATTTGGGTGCGTTTGGCGGGGCTTTGGGTTGGTTTAGTGGGATTTGGGTTGGTTTAGCGGGGTTTTGGGTTCGTTTAGCGGGGTTTTATTTCGTTTAGCGGGGATTCGGGTTGGTTTAGAGGGGCTTTGGGCGCGTTTGGGGGGGTTTTGGGCGCGTTTGGCGGGGTTTTGGGTTCGTTCAGCAGGGTTTGGGTTGGTTTAGGGGGGTTTTGGGTTCGTTTGGCGGGGATTTGGGTTCGTTTGGCGGGGGTTTGGGTTCGTTTGGCGGGGGTTTGGGTTCGTTTGGCGGGGGTTTGGGTTCGTTTGGCGGGGGTTTGGGCGCGTTTGAGGGGGCTTTGGGTGCGTTTAGCGGGGTTTTGGGTTGGTTTAGCGGGGTTTTGGGGCGTTTTGGGGCGGGCGGTGACGCGTGCCCCGCAGCTGAGCCGCCCGGAGGCGGTCGAGGGCCTGGTGCTCGTCAACATCGACCCGCAGGCCAAGGGCTGGATGGACTGGGCCGCGCACAAGGTGGGCGCCCCCTATAGCCCCTCCCCCTATAGCCCCTCCCCCTATAGCCCCTCCCCCTATAGCCCCTCCCCCTATAGGGCCCCCAATCCCTCCCGGGTCACCTGTGGGGTCCCCCATACGTTCCCGTGGGGCGCCTGCGGGTCCTTAGAGGTCCCCTATAAGTCCCTATAGATCCCCTATATGTCCCCCATAGGTCTCCTATATGTCCCAGGTCCACATAGATCCCCTATAGGTCCCCTACAGGTCTCCTGTAAGTCCCCATAGATCCCCTATATGTCCCCTATAGGTCCCCGTAGATCCCCTATATGTCCCAGGTCCCCTATAGGTCTCCTGTAAGTCCCCATAGGTCCCCTGTATGTCCCCTATAGGTCCCCATAGGTCTCCTACATGTCCCAGGTCCCCATAGATCCCCTATAGGTCCCCTATAGGTCTCCTGTAAGTCCCCATAGATCCTCTATAGGTCGCCATAGATCCCTTATAGGTCCCCTATAGGTCCCCATAGATCCCCTATATGTCCTGGTGGGTCCCTGTGTGTCCCTGTGGCTCCCTATAGCCCCCTATGGATCCTGGGGGTCCCGGCGGCCCCCTATGGATCCTGGGGGTCCCGGTGGGTCCCGATGGGTGCCGGTGCCCCCTATGGATCCCATACCTTCCCCCAGCTGTCGGGGCTGACGTCGTCCACCACCGAGCTGATCCTGGGGCACCTCTTCACGCAGGTGGGGGGAACTGGGGGGAACTGGGAGTTACTGGGGGGAACTGGGAGTTACTGGGGGGGGCTACAGGGGGGCTATAGGGGGTCCGGGGGGGGTTGTGGGGGGGGTTGTGGGGGGAAATGGGGAGGGGGTGGGGTAACTGGGAGTTACTGGGGGGGGTAACTGGGGGTCTGGGGGGTAACTGGGAGTAACTGGGGGGGTAACTGGGATCATTGGGGGGTAACTGGGAGTAACTGGGGGGGTCCCTAGGGTAACTGGGGGGCTACTGGGGGGGAACTGGGGGGAACTGGGGGGTCCCTGGGGTAACTGGGAGTTACTGGGGGGGAAGTGGGGTGACTGGGGGGTTACTGGGAGTGACTGGGGGGGTCTGGGGGGTAACTGGGCGGGTAACTGGGATCAGTGGGAGGTAACTGGGAGTAACTGGGGGGGTCCCTGGGGTAACCGGGGGGTAACTGGGGTAACTGGGGGGGTAACTGGGAGGTAACTGGGAGTTACTGGGGGTAATGGGGAGTCCCTGGGGTAAGTGGGGGTGAATGGGGGGGTTACTGGGAGTAACTGGGGGGTAACTGGGATCACTGGGAGGTAAGTGGGGTAAGTGGGGGGGGTCCCTGGGGTGACTGGGGGTAACTGGGGGGTAACTGGGAGTTACTGGGGGGTGACTGGGGTGGGTCTGGGGGGTAACTGGGATCACTGGGAGGTAACTGGGAGTAACTGGGGGGGTCCCTGGGGTAAGTGGGGGATAACTGGGAGTTACTGGGGTAACTGGGAGTTACCGGGGGTAACTGGGGGGGGTCCCTGGGGTAAGTGGGGGTAACTGGGGGGTTACTGGGATCACTGGGAGGTAACTGGGAGTAACTGGGGGAGTCTCTGGGGCAAGTGGGGGTAACTGGGAGCAACTGGGATCGCTGGGGGGTGACTGGGGGGGTAACTGGGAGCTACTGGGGGAAACTGGGGGAGTCCCTGGGGTAACTGGGGGGAAACTGGGGTAACTGGGGGGGTGCTGGGGGTAACTGGAGGGTAACTGGGAATGACTGGGGGGGCAGAGGGAAACTGGGAGGGTTGCTGGGGGTAACTGGGATCACTGGGGGGGGTGACTGGGAGGTGACTGGGAGGTAACTGGGAGGCACTGGTGCCGCAGGAGGAGCTGGCGGCCGCCCCCCCCCCAGTGCAGCAGAGCCGGGAGCGCCTGGGGGGGGCCCCCAACGTGCCCCTGCTGTGGGCCATGTACAACAGGTGGGCACTGGGAGCACTGGGAGGCACTGGGAGGGGGCTGGGGGCACTGGGAGGGGGTTTGGGGGGGTTATGGGGCACTGGGAGGCACTGGGAGGGTACTGGGATGTACTGGGAGGGTGACTGGGAGGCATTGGGAGGGTACTGGGAAGCACTGGGCGTACTGGGAGGTGGTTATGGGGCGCTGGGAGGTTACTGGGAGGCACTGGGTGGTACTGGGAGGTTACTGGGATGTGGTGAGGGGTTACTGGGAGGGACTGGGAGGCGCTGGGGGGGACTGGGAGTGAGTCACGGTGCACTGGGAGGTTACTGGAATGTACTGGGAGATACAAAGAGGGACTGGGAGGGTCACTGGGAGGCACTGGGAGGTTACTGGAAGGCACTGGGTGGTACTGGGAGGCACTGGGTGGTACTGGGAGGGTACTGGGAGGTTAGTGGGGGTTACTAGGAGGTACTGGGAGGTTACTGGGAGGCACTGGGTCATACTGGGAGGGACTGGGAGCTTACTGGGATGTATTGGGTTATACTGGGAGGCACTGGGACATGGTGGGGGGTTGCTGGGGGGTTACTGGGAGACAATGGGATGTACTGGAGGTTACTGGGGTTTACTGGGGGATTACTGGGAGGCACTGGGAGGTTACTGGAAGGCACTGGGTGGTACTGGGAGGTTACTGGGAGGCACTGGGTGGTACTGGGAGGTTACTGGCGGTTACTAGGAGGTACTGGGAGGTTACTGGGAGGCACTGGGTCATACTGGGAGGCACTGGGGGGTTACTGGGAGTTCACTGGGATGCACTGGGAGGTTACTGGGGGGTTACTGGGACATACTGGGAGAGTACTGAGAGGCACTGGGATGTACTGGGAGGCTACTGGGGGGTTACTGGGAGGCACTGGGTCGTACTGGAAAGCACTGGAGTGTTACTGGGGGTTAGTGGGAGGCACTGGGAGGTTGCTGGGGGGTTACTGGGAGGTACTGGCTCAGACTGGGAGGCACTGGGATGTACTGGGGGGTTACTGGGATGTACTGGATCATACTGGGAGGTTCCGGGGAGGTTAGTGGGATGTACTGGGATGTACTGGGGCTTACTGGGAGGTTACGGAGGGCTTACTGGGAGGCACTGGGGGGTTACTGGGGCTTACTGGGAGCTTAATGAGGGGTTGCTGGTCCATACTGGTGCGTACTGGTTTATACTGGTGCATACTGGTCCATACTGGTGCATACTGGTTTATACTGGTATGTAATGGTTTATACTGGTGCGTAGTGGTCCTTACTGGTGTGTGGTGCTGCATACTGGTCTGTACTGCCTTATACTGGTTTATACTGGTCTGTACCAGTCCATACTGGTTTGTACTGGTCTGTACTGGTCCATACTGGTTTGCACCAGTCCGTACTGGTTTATACTGGTCTATACTGGTGTATACTGGTTTATACTGGTTCCCTCCCCCCCCCCCAGCCGCGGTGACCTGGGCCTGGAGCGCAACGGGGCCGTGACCCTGCGGTGAGCGCCCTTTGAGCCCCCGTGACCCTTGACCCCGTGACCCCTTGACCTCTAACCCCCGACCCTTGACCCCCCTTGACCCCTTGACCCCGTGACCTTGACCTTTGACCCCTGCCCCCAGCTGCCCGGTGATGCTGGTGGTGGGCGACAACTCCCCCCACGAGGACGCCGTGGTGAGCGCGTGCGGGGGGGCGGAGCCTGTGACGTCACCGGGGAGGGGGCGTGGCCTCGGGGTGACGTCACCCACGGGGGGCGTGGCCTCCGCGGCTGAAGCCCCGCCCCCTTTTTGCCCATATAAGGTGGAGTGCAACGCCAAGCTGGACCCCACCCAGACCTCCTTCCTCAAGGTGGCCCCGCCCCCGCCCCTTGACCCCGCCCCCTGACCCTTGACCCCGCCCCTGACCCTTGACCCCGCCCCCACCTTTAACCCCGCCCCCGCCCTCTGACCACGCCCCCGGCCTCTGGCCCCGCCCCCTTTTTGCTCCCCCCCCCCCCCCTTGCAGATGGCCGACGGAGGGGGGCAGCCGCAGCTCAGCCAGGTGAGGGGGGGGTGGGGGTCACGAAGGGGTCAGGGGTCACGGGGAGGGGTCAGGGGTTATAGAGGGGTCACAGAGGGGTCGTGGGCGGGGTCACAGAGGGGTCACGGGGCGGGGGTCACAGAGGGGAGCAGGGAAGGGGGGAGGGGGGGAAAAGGGGGTGGGGCTTGGGGGTCAGAGGTCATGGTGGGGTCAGAGGTCAAGGGGCGGGGTCAAGGGTCACGGGGTGGGGTCAGGGG
>NC_139755.1:761602-785400 GCF_964211835.1 Anser anser
GGGGCAGCCGCAGCTCAGCCAGGTGAGGGGGGGGGGGGGGGGCAGGGGTCACGGAGGGGTCAGGGGTCACGGAGGGTCAAGGGGAGGGGCCAAAGGGCAGAAGGGAAGGGGGGAGGGGCTTGGGGGGTCAGAGGTCACAGTGGGGTCAGGGGTCACAGGGGGTCAAGGGGCAGGGTCAGGGGTCACAGAGGGGTCACGGGGTGGGGTCGGGGGGTCATGGAGGGGTCAGGGGGAGGGGCCAAAGGGCAACAGGAGGGGGTAGGGAGGGGGGGAGAAAGGGGGCGGGGCTTGGGGGTCAAAGGTCATGGTGGGGTCAGAGGTCACAGGGCAGGGTCAGGGGTCACGGGGTGGGGTCAAGGGGAGGGGCCAAAGGGTGACAGGAAAGGGGGCGGGGGGAAAGGGGGTGGGGCTTGGGGGTCAGAGGTCATGGTGGGGTCAGGGGTCACAGTGGGGTCATGGGGTGGGATCGGGGGGTCATGGAGGGGTCAAGGGGAGGGGCCAAAGGGCAAGAGAAGGGGTTATGGAGGGGGGAGGGGCTTGGGGATCAAAGGTCACGGTGGGGTCAAAGGTCACGGGGCGGGGTCGGGGGTCACGGAGGGGTCACGGGGTGGGGTCGGGGGTCACGGAGGGGTCGAGGGGAGGGGCCAAAGGGTGACAGGAAAGGGAGGGAGGGGGAAAAGGGGGCGGGGCCGCGGTGGGGCGGGGCCAGCGTGGGGTCAAAGGTCACCGGGGGGTGTGTGTGTGTCAAAGGTCGCCGGGGGGCGGGGTCACGGGGTCGTGACCTTTGACCCCGCCCCGCAGCCGGCCAAGCTGACCGAGGCCTTCAAGTACTTCGTGCAGGGGATGGGCTACGGTGAGCGGGGGAGGGGAAGTGACGTCATCGGGGGGTGGGGGTGGGGGGCGTGGCCAGGCTTGGCCCCGCCCCCCGCGCTGACAGGCCCCGCCCCTTGCCCCCTCCCCCCCTCCCCCGCCCCCCTCCCCCCCCCCCCCCCCCCCCAGTCCCCCACGTGGCGGAGCGGAGGCGCGGCGCGGCCCCAGGTAGGGCGGGGACGGCCCGCGTGACGTCACTTCCTGTCCCCCCCCGTCCCCCGTCACTCCTGTCCCCACGTCACTTCCTGTCCCCGTCACTTCCTGTCCCCGCCCCTCCCCCCTCTGAGCCACGTGTGACGTCACCGCCCCTCCCCCCCCCCCCCCCCATGAGGTCACGTGTGACATCACCGGCTAACCCGGGAGGGGTCGGGGCCTAAAGGGGGCGGGGCTAAGGGGGTGGGGGTGGAGGGGGGCGGGGTTTAAAGGAGGGGGCGGGGCTTAAAGGGAGGGGGCGGGGCTTAAAGGGAGGGGGCGGGGCTTAAAGGGAGGGGGCGGGGCTTAAAGGGAGGGGGCGGGCACCCGCAGCACTAACAGCGCTGGGGGCGGGGCTTAAGGGAGGGGGCGTGGCCTAAAGGGGGCGTGGGCCTAAAGGGGCGTGGCTTCCCACGAGGGGGCGTGGCCTGAATGAAAGGGGCGGGGCTTGGCGCCTCCCAGTGCCCTGCATTAACCCCGGTGTGTGCTCTGTGGGGGGCGTGGCTTGACGGAAGGGGGCGGGGCTTAACACGGAGGGGGCGTGGCTTGGCGGAGGGGCGGGGCTTAACGAGGGGGCGGGGCTTGGTGGAGGGGGCGGGGCTTGGGGGGCAGAGCCGGACCAAAGGCGGCTGGGGGGGAGGGGGGTTAAGGGGGCGTGCTTAAGGGGCGTGGCACAGGGGGCGTGGCCTAACACGTGGGCGTGGCTTAGGCCAGGGGGCGTGGCTTAAAGGGCGTGTGGGCGTGGCTTAAGTTAGGGGGCGTGGCTTGGGGGCTCCCCCTTTAGTGCCATGGGGGGCTTAAAAGGAGGGGGCGTGGCTTAAAGGGGCGTGGCCGGAGGGGCGTGGCTTGGGGCTGGGGGCGTGGCTTAGGGCAAGGGGGCGTGGCCTGGAGCCTCCTCCATAGGGGAGATCCATAGGGGATTGGGGGGGGGGGGGGCTTAAAGGAGGGGGCGTGGCTTGAAGGGGCGTGGCCGGAGGGGGGCGTGGCTCGGTGGGCGTGGCCTAGGGGGCGTGGCGTGGAAGGGGGCGTGGCCTAACGTGTCCCCGCCCCCCCCCCCCGTTCCCGGCAGCGGCGGCGTCGGCCATGACGCGCCTGTCGCGCTCCCGCACGGCCTCGGTGTGCAGCAGCTCCTCCTCCGGGGGGGGCGGGGCCGGGGGGGGCGGGGCCGGGGAGGCCGGGGGCGGGGCCAGGGGGCGGAGCCTGTCCCGGGGCAGCACCGGGGGGGCGGGGGGAGCCCCCTGACGGCCCCCCCATCCCCCCCCCCGGGACCCCCCTAACCCCCCCCCGGGACCCCCCCAAAACCCCTCCGAGACCCCCAGGGCCCCCCCCCAAATTACCCCGGGACCCCCCAAGGGACCCCAAAAGCCCCCCGGGACCCCCCCAGGGACCCCAGAACCCCCCCGGGACCCCCCCAAAACCCCTCCGGGACCCCCAGGGCCCCCCCAACCCCCCCCAAATCCCCCCCCAGGACCCCCCCAAATTACCCCAGACCCCCCCAAGGACCCCAAAACCTCCCCAAATGCCCCCAGGACCCCCCAAATCCCTTCTGGGACCCCCCAGGACCCCCCCAAATTACCCCAAGACCCCCCCAGGACCCCCCCCCAAATCCCCTCTGGGACCCCCCCAAATTACCCCAAGGCCCCCCCAGGGACCCCAAAACCCCCCCCCAAGGACCCCCAAAACCCCGCTGAGACCCCCAGGACCCCCCCAGGGACCCCAAAATCCCCCCAAATCCCCCCGAGACCCCCCCAGGACCCCCCCAAATCCCCTCTGGGACCCCCCAGGACCCCCCCAAATTACCCCAAGACCCCCCCAGGGACCCCAAAACCCCCCCAGGACCCCCCCAAACCCCCATGAGCCCCCCCCACGGTGCCCCCCCCCCCCCGCCGACGCCCCCGGAAGTGGAGCCCGCCCCGCCCCCCCCCGCGATAAACCACCGGAAGTGACGTCACCGACCTCCCCCTTCAATAAACGCCCCGCCGCGCTGCCGGCCCCCGTCTGGCTCCGTTCCCGGCGCGCTCTGCGCATGCGCCGTTGCTAGGCGACGCTCCCCCGCCCCTCCCTGAAATCGCTTTGTTGCTACGCAACGCTCCCCCTCCCCTCCTTGTCCTCACTCCGTTGCTAGGCAACGCGCCCCCTCCCCTCTCTAACCCCACTCTGTTGCTTGGCAACGCTCCCCCTCCCCTCCCTGAAACCCCCCTGTTGCTAAGCAACGCTCCCCCTCCCCTCCCTAACCGCCCTCCGTTGCTAAGCGACGCTCCCCCTCCCCTCGCTGTCCCCTCCCACGCATGCGCAGCCCCGCCGCTCAGCCCCTCCCGTCGCCATAGCAACGCGCGCATGCGCAGCAGCTCCCCCTCCCCCTTCCGCGCATGCGCAGTGCTTCGGTGAGGCCGTGGCGGGGGGGGGTGGACGGAGTTTTGGGGGAAAAACGGGCGGTTTTGGGCAAAAGGCGGCGTTTTGGGGGAAAAGAGGGGATTTGGGGGTGCGGGGGGGGGGGCTGTTTGGGGGTCCAGGAGGGCATTTTGGGGCAAACGGGCTGTTTGGGGTGCGGGACGCCATTTTGGGGCAAATTAGGTAATTTTAGGGGTCCAGGAGGCCGTTTTGGGGCAAAAGAGGCCATTTTGGGGTATTAGAGGCCATTTTGGGGGGTCCCGGAGGCCGTTTTGGGGCAAAAGAGGCCATTTTTGGGGTACAGGGGCCACTTGGGGGTGTAAGGAGGATTTTGGGGGGTTTGGGAGGTTATTTTGGGCCATGGGAGACCGTTTTGGGGCAAAAGAGGCCATTTTGGGGCAAAGGAGGCCGTTTTGGGGCAAATTAGGCAATTTTGGGGGTGCAGGAGGCCGTTTTGGGGCAAAAAAAGGCCATATTGGAGGAACGGGGGTCAGTTGGGACTGTGAAAAGGGTTTTGGGGTGTAAGAGGCTGTTTTGGGATGTGGGAAGGTATTTTGGGGGGTCCAGGAGGCCATTTTGGGGGAAAAAAAGGCCATTTTTGGGGTGCGGGAGGACATTTTGGGGCAAAAGAGGCCGTTTTGGGGTGCAGGAGGTCCCATAGGGTGCCCAGGAGGCCATTTTGGGGTGTGGGAGGCCGTTCTGGGGCACAGGAGGCTGTTTTGGGGGTCCAGGAGGCAACTTTGGGGTGGGGGAGGCCAGTTTTGGGCAAAAGAGGCTGCTTTGGGGCACGGGAGGCCATTTTGGGTCAAAGAAGGCCATTTTTGGGACACGAGAGGCCGTATTTTGGGGCGTGGGAGACCATTTCGGGGCAAAGGAGGCCATTTTTGGGACACGGGCCGTATTATGGGGTATGGGAGGCCATTTTGTGGGTTCCGGAGGCCGTTTTGGGGCAAAAGAGCCCATTTTGGGGCGCGACCTCCCGCGATACCGGTGCCCAACAGCCACCTCCGACCTTCCCCTTCCCCCCCCCCAAATTCCCACCGCCCCCTTGGCCAACGGAGACCGAAAACGACCGTTTTTCGCCCCAAAATGATTTCTAATCATCCCCTTGGGCAACCGAGGCCGCGCCGCCTCTTCCAACCCAACTCAACCCAACCCAACTCAACCCAACCCAACTCAACCCAACCCAACTCAACCCAACCCAACTCAACCCAACCCAACCACTGGAGACCCTTCAACCCAACCCAACTCAACCCAACTCAACCCAACCCAACCAATGGAGACCCTTCAACCCAACCCAACTCAACCCAACCCAACTCAACCCAACCCAACTCAACCCAACCCAACTCAACCCAACCCAACCCAACCCAACCCAACTCAACCCAACCCAACCAATGGAGACCCTTCAACCCAACCCAACTCAACCCAACCCAACTCAACCCAACCCAACTCAACCCAACCCAACTCAACCCAACCCAACCAATGGAGACCCTTCAACCCAACCCAACGGTTGCCTCCGTGCCCCGTTGGCCATCTTGGCCACCCATCCCCCCCCCTTGGGCTCGCGTCGGCCATTTTGGCCACCCCGGGGCTCGCGTCGGCCATCTTGGCCACCCCGGAGCTCGCGAAGGAGCCGCCGAGGCCGCTGGGGTCCGGGGCGTGGTTTATTGAGGGGACGCCCTCCGAAGCCGACGTCGGGGTGAAATTTTTGGGGGAAAAAAGAAGAGAAGAGGGCTTTTTCCTCTCCCCGAACCCTATCGGAGGAGGGGTCGGGGGCCTCCCGCCCGCGCCGGGCTCCTCTCGAGGTCAGGCCTCGCTCCTGTCGACGCCGGTCATGGGGTAAGTGCTGGGGTCCTCCTTGTTGTAGAGACCTTTCCAGTGGGCCCTCCCTGCCAAAAATGAAACGTGTTTCTCCTCAGACCCCTTTTTTGGGCCGTTTCTACCTCAAAAAGCTCAGATGTCCCACGCTTGATTGGCTTTTGGGGGAAAACTCCGGGATTTTGGGGTTCCTCGATCTAAGGGCGCGCCCTCAAGGCCCTCAACCCAACGCTGTCTTCTCGCTGTGCCCCTGAAGTGGTTTTTTATATGGTTTTTTTGTCCTTAATCCCATTTTTTTGGTGAAAAAGGGGTTGTTTCTACCAAAAAGGCTCATGGGAAGCCCAAACCTCCCACGCTTGCTTGGATTTTTGGGGGGAAACTTCGGGATTTTGGGGTTCCCCGATCTAAGGACGTGCCCTCAAGGCCCTCAACCCAACACCGTCTCCTTGCTGTGTCCCTAAAGTGTTTTTTTTATCTTTAATCCTTTTTTTTTGGTGAAAAAGGGGCTATTTGTACCGAAAAGGCTCATGGGAAGCCCAAACCTCCCACGCTTGGTTGGATTTTTGGGGGAAAATTCAGGATTTTGGGGTTCCCCGACCTAAGGATGCGCCCTCAAGGCCCTCAACCCAACGCCGTCTTCTCGCTGTGCCCCTAAAGTGTTTTTTTTTATGTTTTTTTTTATCCTTAATCCCCCTTTTTTGGTGAAAAAGGGGCTGTTTTTACCGAAAAGGCTCATGGGAAGCCCAAACATCCCACGCTTGCGTGGATTTTGGGGGAAAACACCAGGATTTTGGGGTTCCCCGATCTAAGGACGCACCATCTCCTCGCTGTGCCCCCGAAGTGCTTTTATACGTTATTTTTACCGTTTTTAACCCATTTTCGCTCACCTCTCCTCCTCTGGCAGTAGCAGACGGCCAGGAGCAGCCCCAGGAGCAGCGCGGCGGCGGCGGCACCGCAGCCGGCCACCAGCGGGACGGGCAGGGCCGCGGCTGTCCGAGAGACCCCAAAAAAAACCCCAAAGGTCAGCAACCTCACGGGCATCGGGGCCATTTCTGGGGCGTTTCCCCCCTCCTCTTTCAAATTTCCCGTCCCTTTTTCCAAATTTCCCGTCCCTTTTTTCAAATTTCCCGTCCCTTTTTTCAAATTTCCCGTCCCTTTTTCCAATTTTCCCATCCCTTTTTCCAATTTTCCCATCCCTTTTTCCAGTTTTTCCATCCCTTTTTCCAAATTTCCCGTCCCTGTTTTCAATTTCGCGTCCCTTTTTTCAAATTTCCCATCCCTTTTTTCAAATTTTCTCATCCCTTTTTTCAAATTTCCCGTCCCTTTTTCCAGTTTTCCCGTCCCTTTTTCCAGTTTTCCCGTCCCTTTTTTCAAATTTCCCGTCCCTTTTTTCAAATTTCCCGTCCCTTTTTTCAAATTTCCCGTCCCTGTTTTCAATTTCCCGTCCCTTTTTTCAAATTTTCTCATCCCTTTTTTCAAATTTCTTGTCCCTTTTTTCAAATTTCTTGTCCCTTTTTTCAAATTTTCCGTCCCTTTTTTCAGTTTTACCATCCCTTTTTTCAGTTTTCCCGTCCCTTTTTTCAAATTTCCCATCCCTTTTTTCAGTTTTCCCGTCCCTTTTTCCAAATTTCCCATCGCTTTTTCCAAATTTCCCATCACATTTTTCAAATTTCCCATCCCTTTTTCAAATTTCCCATCCCTTTTTCAAATTTCCCATCCCTTTTTTCAAATTTCCCATCCCTTTTTTCAATTTTCCTGTCTCCTTTTCCAATTTTCCTGTCTCCTTTTCCAATTTTCCTGTCTCTTTTTCCAATTTTCCCGTCTCCTTCCTCAGTTTCCCCACCTCCTTCAATTTTTCCACCTTCTTCAACAATTTTCCCACCTTTTCCAGCAATTTCTCCACCTCCTTCAGTGATTTCCATATTTCCCTCAAGATTTTTTCCATCTGTTTCAATTTTCCACCTCTTTTTTCAATTTGTCCACCTTTTTTCAGTTTTTCCACCTCTTTTTTCAATTTCTCCTCCTCTTTTTTCAATTCCTTCCTCCCCTTTTTCAATTTCCTCATCTCCTTTTTCATTTTCTCTGCCTTCTTTATCAATTTCCCCAACTCCTCAATTTTTTCCGCTTTTTTCCGCCTCTTTCCTTAATTTCCCCATCCTTTTTAACCATTTCCCCACCTCTTCTAACAATTTTCCACCTCCTTTTTCACTTTCCCCTCCTCCTTCAATTTTTCTGCCTCTTTCCTTAATTTCCCCACCCCTTTTAACCATTTCCCCACCCCTTTTAACCATTTCCCCACCCCTTTTAACCATTTTTCCTCCTCTTTTAACCATTTTCCTCCTCTTTTAACCATTTCCCACCTCTTTTAACCATTTTCCTCCTTTTTTAACCATTTTCCTCCTCTTTTAACCATTTCCCCACCCCTTTTAACAATTTTCTACCCCTTTCAATGATTTCTCCTCCTCCTTTTCCAATTTCCCCTCCTTTTTCACCGATTTCCCTCCCCCCCCCCCCTGAGGTCGAGGATCGCCCTCCGAAAGGTGGGGGATCTTCCTCCCCCAACTCATCTTCCTCCCCAACTCATCGCGCTCTTCCTCCCCAACTCAACGTCATCTTCCTCCCCCAACTTGTCATCTTCCTCCCCAACTTGTCGCACTCTTCCTCCGTCGACTCAACATCATCTTCCTCCCCCAACTCAACGTCATCTTCCTCCCCAACTCAACATCATCTTCCTCCCCAACTCAACATCATCTTCCTCCCCCAACTCATCGCGCGCTTCCTCCCCCAACTCATCGCGCGCTTCCTCCCCAACTCATCGTGCTCTTCCTCCCCAACTCATCGCGCTCTTCCTCCCCAACTCAACATCATCTTCCTCCCCAATTCATCGCGCTCTTCCTCCCCCAACTCATCACACTCTTCCTCCTCCACTCAACGCGATCGTCCCCCAACTCAACTCTTTTCCTCCCCAACTCAACGCCCTCTTCCTCTTCCACTCAACACGATCCTCCCCCAGCTCATCGCGCTCTTCCTCCCCCAACTCAACACAGTCTTCCTCCCCAACTCAATGCCCTCTTCCTCCTCCACTAAACATGATCATCCCCCAACTCAACGCGCTCTTCCTCCCTCAACTCAACATCATCTTCCTCCCCCAACTCATCGCGCTCTTCCTCCCCAACTCATCGCGCTCTTCCTCCCCAACTCAACGCGCTCTTCCTCCCTCAACTCAACATCATCTTCCTCCCCAACTCAACGCGCTCTTCCTCCCCAACTCAACGCGCTCTTCCTCCCACAACTCAACATCATCTTCCTCCCCAACTCATCGCGCTCTTCCTCCCCAACTCAACACCATCTTCCTCCCACAACTCAACATCATCTTCCTCCCCCAACTCATCGCGCTCTTCCTCCCTCAACTCAACACGATCATCCCCCAACTCAACGCGCTCTTCCTCCCCCAACTCAACATCATCTTCCTCCCCCAACTCAACTCTCTCTTCCTCCCCAACTCAACGCCCTCTTCCTCTTCCACTCAACACGGTCCTCCCCCAACTCATCGCGTTCTTCCTCCCCTAACTCAACGCACTCTTCCTCCCCCAGCTCATCACCCTCTTCCTCCCCCGACTCACCGCGCCCTCCCGGCCCCGTTTTTGGGGCGCGGAACGCAGGGACCCTCACCTCTGACGGTGACCACCGCGGCGCGGCTGAGCGGCGACGGGACCCACCGGTCGCCGACCCTCTCCTCGTACCTGCAGGAGAAGCTCCCGGCCGTGCTTTTGGCCACGGGGAGGCTGAGGAGGGCCCGGTCCCGGGCTCCCGCCTCCGAAAACTGCTCGGCGCCGTCCTTGTAGAAGTAAAACCTCCGCTCACCCCCGCCGGTGCCGTTGGCCGCGCACGTCACCGCCAGGGTGTCCCCGGCCCTCACTTCGCCCGACGGCGGGTCCAGCAGAAGGCCCGGCGGGCCCGGGAGGTCTGGCGAGGCCAAAAAAGACGAATTTGTAGGAGAAAAAACGTGGTTTTTGGGGAAAAAGGCGCCGCAAAGAGGTCGTTATCGCTAATTGGGCTTCGTTAACGCGTCCTCAGGTGATTATCGAGAGGCTGAGGGTCGACCAAGAGCTTTTGAGGCCAAGAGGAGCGTTACAAGAGGTGGCGTTGGCCCATGGAGAGGACCCCGATGGGGGATTTTAACAGTTTCCAGCTGACGAGGGTGAGTTCGAACATTTTTAATTACCCTCGGCTAACGAGGGAAGACGGGAGGGCGTTTTCGACCAGTTTTTGACCCGTTTTTTCCTCCAATTTCAGAAACCGGAGCTGAAATTTGGGGCCGGATTTGGGAAATGTGGTTCCTCCAACCGCTCCTCGAGGTGGATTTGGGAACCGAGGTCCCTCCAACCGCTTTTTGAGGTGGATTTTTGGGAATTGAGGTTCCTTCAACCGCTTTTTGAGGCGGATTTTTGGGAACCGAGGTCCCTCCAACCACTTTTTGAGGTGGATTTTTGGGAACCGAGGTCCCTCCAAGCACCCCCCGAGGCCTCCTGTCCCCCCCCCGAGGACCCACCTACCCTTGACGGTGATGTCCAGCGCTTGGCTCCGGGGCGACGGCACCCACGTCCCGCCCACGTCCTCCTCGAACCCGCAGCTGAAGGTCCCGCCGAAGCCCCTCGGGGTCTGCGGGACGAGGAGCTCGGAGGAACCCCCCGGGGTGGTCCCGGGGGGGTTTTTGGGGCCGGGGGAGCCCTCCGGGATCTCGACCCCGTTCCTGTAGAAGCGGAAGCGCAGCCTGGAGCCGGCCCCGGGGGCCAGGCAGGTGAGTCGCAGCGGGGAGCCCTCGCTCAGCACCGTGAAGGGGGGCTCCACGCCCAGGCGGGGAGCCGAGGGGGGCTCTGAAAAGAGGGAAAAAAAGAAAAATGGGGGGGGAAAAACTTAAAATTAAGTCAGAATTAAGTCAGGATTAAATTTGAGGAGGAAAACGGTAATTTGAGTTCAGGGGAAACGTCTCGGTGGGCGTCAACGGGGGATTGAAGGCGGTGAATTTGGGTTTGGGACGTCCCAGAGTAAATTTGAGGAGTAAAAAGCCAATTTAAGGTGAGGAGAAATGTCTTGATGGACCCCAAAATGGAATCGAGGATGGGGAATATGGGTTTGGAACATCCCAGAATTAAATTTGAGGAGGAAAATGCTAATTTAAGGTGAGGAGGAACGTCTTGATGGACCCCAAAATGGAAGTGAGGATGGGGAATTTGGGTTTGGAACATCCCAGAATTAAATTTGAGGAGGAAAATGTTAATTTAAGGCTAGGAGAAACGTCTTGATGGACCCCAAAATGGAATTGAGGATGGGGAATTTGGGTTTGGGACATCCCAGAATTAAATTTGAGGAGGAAACTGCCAATTTGAGTTTAGGCAGAACATCTTGATGGCCCTCAACATGGAACCGAGGGTGGAAAAAAGTCTTAAAACCATCGATTTTGGGCAAAACGTTACGTCACTTGAGCATCAGGGCGGCGGGAGGAAGATTGGGCCAAAACGTCGGACCCCAGCGGACCTCGCGCTCCTCCCCACCACCCAAAAAGCCTGGGTTCAACCCCAAAACGTCGCTCTACCTTTGACGAAGACCTCCACGGCCTCGCTGAGGAAGGAGAGGATCCAGCGGCCCTCGATGTGCTCCTCGTAGCCGCAGGTGAAGTTCCCGGTGTGGTTTCGGCCGCTCTCGGCCACCCGGAGCCGAGCCTGGTGGCCCTGCGTGGCCACCTCGGCCCCGCCGATGGCCTCGGCCCCGTCCTTGTAGAAGCGGAACCGCGGCGGCGCCGCCTCCGCCGCGCTCGCCGGGGCCGTGCAGAGGAAGAGGAGGGGGAAGCCTTCGCTCACCACCCCGGCCGACGCGTTGAGGACCAGCGTTGGCTGCGGCGGGGGGTCTGGGGGTGGGGGGGAAAAGGGGGGGACGCGGCGTCGGGACACGGCTCCGACCCCGAGTTCGTACCCTATTAGGTCGCGACGGGGGATTGGGGACAGAAAATGGGGGTTTGGGACATGTCAGAATTAAGTTTTTAGGAGGAAATTGCCAATTTGAGTTTAGGAGAAACATCTTGATGGACCTCAACGTAGAATTGAAGATGGAAAATTTGGGTTTTCAACACCCCAGAATTAAATTTGAGGAGGAAAATGCCAATTTAAGGTGAGGAGGAACATCTTGAGGGACCTCAACGGGGAATTGAAGACGGAAAATTTGGCTTTTGAACATCCCAGAGTTAAATTTGAGGAGGAAAATGCCAATTTAAGGTGAGGAGGAACATCTTGATGGACCCCAGCATGGAATTGAGGATGGAAAATTTGGGTTTGGAACATCCCAGAATTAAATTTGAGGAGGAAAACTCAATTTAAGGTGAGGAGAAACGTCTTGAGGGACCTCAACGGGGAATTGAGGATGGGAAATTTGGCTTTTGAACATCCCAGAATCAAATTTGAGGAGGAAAACTCAATTTAAGGTGAGGAGAAACATCTTGATGGACCTCAACGGGGAATTGAAGATTGAAAATTTGGGTTTGGGACGTCCCAGAACTAAATTTGAGGAGGAAAATGCCCATTTAAGGTTAGGAGGAACGTATTTATGGACCCCAACATGGAACTGAGGATGGAAAATCTGGGTTTCACGCATCCCAGAGTTAAATTTCAGGAGGAAAATGCCCATTTAAGGTTAGAAGGAACATCTTTATGGACCTCAACATGGAACTGAAGATGGAAAATTTGGGTTTTCAACATCCCAGAACTAAATTTGAGGAGGAAAATGCCCATTTAAGGTTAGGAGAAATGCCTTTATGGACATCTACATGGAATTGAGGATGGAAAATTTGGGTTTCGAGCATCCCAGAATTAAATTTGAGGAGGAAAATGCCAATTTAAGGTTAGGAGAATCGTCTTGATGGACCTCAATGTGGAATTGAGCATGGAAAATTTGGGTTTTTAACATCCCAGCGTTAAATTTGAGGGGGAAAATGCCCATTTAAGTTTAGGAGGAACATCTTGATGGACCCCAACATGGAACTGAAGATGGAAAATTTGGGTTTTCAACATCTCACACTTAAATATGAGGAGGAAAATGCCCATTTGAGTTCATGAGGAACATATTTATGGACCTCAACGTGGAATTGAAGATGGAAAATTTGGGTTTTCAACATCCCAGAACTAAATTTGAGGAGAAAAATGCCCATTTAAGGTTAGGAGGAACATATTTATGGACCCCAACATGGAATTGAAGATGGAAAATTTGGGTTTTCAACATCCCAGAGTTAAATTTGAGGAGCAAAATGCCCATTTAAGGTTAGGAGGAACATCTTTATGGACATCAACATGGAACTGAAGATGGCAAATTTGGGTTTTCAACATCCCAGAGTTAAATTTGAGGGGGAAAATGCCCATTTAAAGTTAGGAGGAACATCTTGATGGACCCCGGCATGGAACTGAAGATGGAAATTTTGGGTTTTCAACATCCCAGAACCAAATTTGAGGGGGAAAATGCCCTTTTAAGGTTAGGAGGAACATCTTGATGGACCCCAACATGGAACTGAAGATGGAAAATTTGGGTTTCGAGCATCCCAGAACTAAATTTGAGGAGGAAACTGCCCATTTAAGGTTAGAAGGAACATCTTGATGGACCTCAACGTGGAGTTGAAGATGGAAAATTTGGGTTTTGAGCATCCCAGGGTTAAATTTGAGGAGGAAACCTCCGCTTTTAAGCCACCCACCTCTCACGTTGATGTCGACGGCTCTGCTCTCCCGCGAGCGCCTGGCTTGGCGGTACCGGTCGCCGACGGTGTAGGTGCAGGTGTGGGAGCCGCCGTCCTTGGGGCCGGTGACGTTGAAGGTGTAGGTGTAGGTCCTCCACGCCGTCCGCACGTCCAGCCAGCCGCCCGTCCTGGAGAACTGGAAGCCCCGCACCTTGTCCCGGGACCGGGGGGCCGAGCACCGGATGGAGACCGTGTCCCCGATGAGATATTCCCTCTTCTCCGGCGTCACCGCGATGTCGGGAGGAGGAGGAGGAAGGTCTGAGGAAGGTTTTTTTGGGGGAGAAAATGGGTGAGAACGGGGTTCTGCCTGCGGCAGGCGGGACCCGGAGCGTGTCTCCAAGCCAAATTTGTTTTTATCGGCCTCGATGGGGGCGTCTCGGAGCCGAATTTGGGGTTTTTGGCCACAACGCAGGTGTCTCGGAGCCGAATTTTGGGCTTTTTGGCCACAATTTTCGCGGTTTTGGTGCTGGGGTGAGGAAGAGGAAGGAGTTTGTTCTTCCCCGATCCCTCCTAAACCCCCACGTCGCTCATCAGAAGGGGTTTTTCCCCCCAAAAAAATGTTGATTTTTTTTTGTCCTATAAGAGCCATCGGGTCTGCCCTGATTGGGCCACGAAGCCAACCCCGGTCCCCAGGGAGGAAAAATCGAGGAGAAAAACCTCCAAAAAAACGGTATTTTGGTAAAAGGAGATTTTGTAGCCTGGAGCGTTTTTTGGGGTCCCACCAAGCCTTTTTGCCCCGGGGTCTTGTCCCCCATGAGCTCCGTTGGCTCGAGGGGGGACCTCAGTGGCTTTAGCGCCGAGACACGCGGGGGTTTTGGGGCAAAAATTGGCAAGTTTGGGTCCAAACGGGTCGCCCGTCCCCAAAATTGTTACCTGTTGGCGATCCCTGCAGGAGGATTATCGGGAGGGAGGCTGGAAGAGAGAAGGGAGAGAAGTCAGTGGGGCGGAGGGGGGGGTGCCAAAAAGATGTGAAAAAGGGGGAGAAATGGGAAAAAATGCGGGGAAATGGTGATTTATTGATGAGGATGGAAGGAAGAGAGGAAAAAGGATTGAGGGAGAAAGGAAAAAGGGAGTGGGAGGGAAGGGAAAATAGGAAAAGGAGAAAAGAAAAAGGGAAAAGGGGGAAAAAAAGGAAAAGGGGAAAAAAGGAAAAGGGGAAAAAAAAGGAAAACCTCAGAAAAAAGGGGAAAAAAAAGGAAAACCTCAGAAAAAAGGGAAAAGAAAAGGAAAACCTCAAAAACGAGAAGAAAAAAGAGACGGTGGTTGGGCAATGCTAAAAGCGAAGAGAAACGAAAGAAAAAAGAAGTCACCGCCCTGATGCGTAATGGAGGGGAGAGGGGGAATGGGGGAAAAAGGGAAGAAATGGGGAAAAACGCGAAGGGATGGGGGAAAAAGTAATGAGGTTGGAGAGAGAGTGAGGAGATGGGGAAAAATGTGACGAGGTGGGGAAAAATATGAAGAAATGGGGAAAAATGTGAGATTGGGAAAAACATAAAGAAATGGGGAAAAAATTGATGAGATTGGGAAAAACGTAAAGAAATGGGGAAAAAATGTGGTGAGATTGGGAAAAATATAAAAGAATGGGAAAAAATGTGAAGAGATTGGGAAAAATATGAAGAAATGGGGAAAAAATGCGATGAGATTGGGAAAAATGTAAAGAAATGGGGAAAAATGTGACGAGATTGGGAAAAATGTAAAGAAATGGGGAAAAATGTGACGAGATCAGGAAAAATATGAAGAAATGGGGAAAAAATGTGACGAGATCGGGAAAAATATGAAGAAAAGGGGAAAAAATGTGATGAGATTGGGAAAAAAATAAATGGGGAAAAAACACGTAGAGGTGAGGAAAAAGCATAAAGAAATGGGGAAAAAAACATAGAGGTGGGGCAAAACCAAAGAAATGGGGGAAAAACATGGAGGGGGGGAAAAACATAAAGAAATGGGGAAAAAGCAGGTAGAGGTGGGGAAAAAACAAAGAAATGGGGAAAAAACAAACGGAGAGCTGGGGAAAAAAACATAGAACTGGGAAAAAGACAGAGGTCTGGAAAAATCAAAGAAATGGGGGAAAAACAGGTAGAGGTGGGGAAAAACATTAAAAAAACGTGGAAAAAACGAAGAAATGGGGGAAAAAGTTGTAGAGGTGGGGAAAAAGGAAGTAGAAGTGGGGAAAAAGATGAAGAGGTAGGGAAAAAACACGTAAATTTGGGAAAAAAGGGGAAAAACCACGTAGAGGGGGAAAAAACATGAAATTGGGGAAAAAACATGGAGAGATTGGGAAAAAATGCAAAGAAATGGGGAAAAATGCAAAGAAATGTGGAAAAAATGCAAAGAAATGGGGAAAAATGCAAAGAAATGGGGAAAAATGCAAAGAAATGGGGAAAAATGCAAAGAAATGGGGAAAAATGCAAAGAAATGGGGAAAAATGCAAAGAAATGGGGAAAAAATGGAAAGAAATGGGGAAAAATGGAAAGAAATGGGGAAAAATGGAAAGAAATGGGGAAAAATGGAAAGAAATGGGGAAAAAATGCAAAGAAATGGGGAAAAATGCAAAGAAATGGGGAAAAATGGAAAGAGATGGGGGAAAAATGGAAAGAGATGGGGGAAAAATGGAAAGAAATGGGGAAAAAATGGAAAGAGATGGGAAAAAATGGAAAGAAATGGGGAAAAATGCAAAGAAATGGGGAAAAAAGGGGACGAGAAAGGGGAAGAGGCAAAGGAGCGGTGGCGAACTCGGTGAAGAAAGCTGGAAAAGGGGAGGCGTTGGCTGAACGGGCTTGGAAATGAGTGAAAAACCGGAGGAATGGGGAAAAAGGGAGGAACGTTGGATGGGAAAAGGAGGAGGAGGAGGAGGAGGAGGAGGAAGGCTCACCGAGCAGGGGGATGAGCTGAAGGAGCCCCATGGCGGCGTCCTCCTCTTTCCCTCTCTGCCGGGACGGGAACGTCTCCTTCCCCCTTCGCATCCGCCACGTCAACCCCCAGTTGCTGGGGAACAAAAACGAGGGCCAAAAAGTCCGAAATATCAAAAAAAAAAAAAAAGAAATTAAAAAAAAAAAAAACCAACAAAAAAAATTGCGACATCTTCCCTCGGCGCGCGGTCGAGGCCGAACGCCTCGCTGGCGGCGCGTTGAGCAATCGGGCGGGTTCGGCCCCAAAAAACCGCCCGCGGGAGGCGGCTTTGTGGCAGGAAAAGCTCTTCCCCGTTGGGAAAACGAGGTGAAAAACCGGCTTTTTGGGGTCGGTTCGGGGCACGGGCGGCGGTTTCGGGGCGCCGAGGTTCTGCGGGGCGACGCGTCCCGAAGAAGGGTCTCCAGTCAACGCGTTGCGTCGTCGCGTTGACCCTGGAGTGGGTTCGTCTCGTTTTTTTGGGGCTTTTTAGAGGGTTTTGGTGACTTTCGTAGGCCAGAAAAACGAAACGTGGCCCGCGGCGGCGGCGAGGAGCTGAAATATCCCTGAATCGGCGATTTTGCCCGTGCGTTTGGGGGAAATTGAGGCAGTTTTGCTTCCCGATTTGCGAGGAAACCTCAGCGGCGACCCCGAAGTTCCCCTTCGCTGGCCCTCCCTCGGCTTCCTCGTTTTCGGCCGAGCCCTGACTCATCGGGCAAAAAAAAAAAAGCTCTTTTTTGGGTAATTAATTAATTATTTTAGGCCCAAATTTAACCAATTACCCCAAAGAGCCGAAATCGGAAAATCTGGAGGACCCCCGGGGCCGAGATAGGGGCTGTGATGAATTTTTTAACCTTTTTTTCGCTGGATTTCGCCGATTTGTTTGAATTTTACGGCAGTTTTTGGAAAAGGGAGCGGGGGCGGTTGTGGGATGGGAGGGTGAAAACGTTCCGGATGGTGAATTTCGCGCAAAAACATGGATTTAACGTGTGAATTTAACGCAAACGTGGATTTAAGAAAAATGTGGATTTAAGAAAAATGTGGATTTAGCAAAAAATGTGGATTTAACAAAAAATGTGGATTTAACAAAAACGTGGATTTAACAAAAAACGTGGATTTAACAAAAATGTGGATTTAACAAAAACGTGGATTTAACAAAAACGTGGATTTAACAAAAAATGTGGATTTAACAAAGATGTGAATTTAACAAAAATGTGGATTTAACAAAAAATGTGGATTTAACAAAAATGTGGATTTAACAAAAATGTGGATTTAACAAAGATGTGAATTTAACAAAAAATGTGAATTTAACAAAAATGTGGATTTAACAAAGATGTGGATTTAACAAAAAATGTGGATTTAACAAAAATGTGAATTTAACAAAAATGTGAATTTAGCACAGTGTGATTAACACAATTGGGATTTTAACAAAAAACACATACATTTAACACAAATGTGTATTTAAAGATGTGAAT
Source organism: Anser anser (assembly GCF_964211835.1). Classification (NCBI taxonomy): domain Eukaryota; kingdom Metazoa; phylum Chordata; class Aves; order Anseriformes; family Anatidae; genus Anser; species Anser anser. The sequence goes on from NC_139755.1 coordinate 779,009, forward strand.
TTACCAGAAATGTGAATTTATCAGAAACGTGAAGTTCTCAGAAACGTGAATTTGTCAGAAACAATGAATTTCTCGCTGTGAATTTACCAGAAACATGAATTTCTCCAGAACGTAAATTTCTCAGAAACGTGAATTTCTCAGGAAGGTGAATTTAACACAAAAGTGAATTGAACGCAAACGCGTATTTAACAGAAAAACGCGAATATAACATAAACCTGAATTTAGCACATTCGTGAATTTACCAGAAATGTGAATTTTACAGAAACCTGAATTTATCACAAATGTGAATTTAACACAAACGTGAATTTAACAGAAACATGCATTTGACAAATATCTATTTAATATGAATATGAATTTAACACAAATATAAGTTTAACAGAAATGTGAATTTGTCGGAAACGGGAGTTTATTAGAAACACGAATTTATCAGAAATATGAATTTATCACAAATGTGAATTTATCAGAAACGTGAATTTATTAGAAATGTGAATTTATCAGAAATGTGAATTTATCAGAAATGTGAATTTATCAGAAACGTGAATTTAAGAGAAACGTGAATTTATCAGAAATGTGAATTTATCAGAAATGTGAATTTATCAGAAATGTTAATTTATCAGAAACGTGAATTCAACAGAAATGTGAATTTATCAGAAATGTGAATTTATCAGAAATGTGAAAATAACAGAAATGTGAAAATAACAGAAAAGTGAAAATAACAGAAATGTGAATTTATCAGAAACGTGAATTTATCAGAAATGTGAATTTAACAGAAATGTGTAGCAGAAAAGTGAAAATAACAGAAAAGTGAAAATAACAGAAATGCGAATTTAACAGAAACGCGAATTTAACAGAAACGTGAATTTAACGCAAGTTTCTGTTTTTATCTGCTTTCAGGAAGAGGAACCGGCTCCGATGGGACCTGAGGACGCTTACGCCAACCCCAAATTTTCTTTTTTTTTACTGATTTTTTGCGGACGTAAGGTTCGACGCACGAGGCCCTCTTGTGTTTTCAGAAATTTTGAAGGATTTGGGCAAATTTGGCTCAAAAACGTCTTTCTGAAGGGCACCGGGGACTTGTTTTGGAAGCGCTCGTCCCTTGCGAATGTCCTGGTGGGTTTGTGTTGGAAAAGAGGAAAACCACCCCAAAACGTGACCCGAGAGGTCCTGGCCCTACGTCTCCTCCTCCGGGGGGGCTTTGAGGAGGGGTGGGGAGAAGGTGCCGTGGTCATGGTCATGTTCATCTGGTTGTGGTCAACTGGTCATGGTCATGGTCAACTGGTCATGGTCAACTTGATCATGATCAACTGGTCATGGTCAACTGGTCATGGTCAACTGGTCATGGTCATGGTCAACTGGTCATGGTCGTGGTCAACTGGTCATGGTCATGGTCAACTTGGTCATGGTCAACTGGTCATGGTCATGGTCAACTGGTCATGGTCAACTGGTCATGGTCAACTTGGTCATGGTCAGCTTGGTCATGGTCATGGTCAACTGGCCATGGTCAACTGGCCATGGTCAACTTGGTCATGGTCAACTTGGTCATGGTCATGGTCAACTGGCGATGGTCAACTGGCCATGGTCAACTGGTCATGGTCATGGTCAACTGGTCATGGTCAACTGGTCATGGTCATGGCCAACTGGTCATGGTCGTGGTCAACTTGTCAACCCCCAAAAATGAGTAGAAAAAGGGCAAAATTCCCCTTCAGCCCCCCAAAAATGAGTAGAAAAAGGGCAAAATTCCACTTTGAACCCAAAAAATGAGTAGAAAAAGGGCAAAATTCCAGTTTGACCCCCAAAAATGAGTAGAAAAAGGGCAAAATTCCACTTTGACCCCCAAAAATGAGTAGAAAAAGGGCAAAATTCCCCTTTGACCCCCAAAAATGAGTAGAAAAAGGGCAAAATTCCCCTTCAGCCCCCAAAAATCAGTAGAAAAAGGGCAAAATTCCCCTTTGACCCCCAAAAATGAGTAGAAAAAGGGCAAATTTCCCCTTCAGCCCCCCAAAAATGAGTAGAAAAAGGGCAAATTTCTCCTTCAGCCCCCAAAAATGAGTAGAAAAAGGGCAAAATTCCACTTTGACCCCCCAAAAATGAGTAGAAAAAGGGCAAATTTCCCCTTCAGCCCCCAAAAATGAGTAGAAAAATGGCAAAATTCCTCTTTGACCCCCAAAATCAGTAGAAAAAGGGCAAAATTCCCCTTCAGCCCCCCCAAAAATGAGTAGAAAAAGGGCAAAATTCCACTTTGACTCCCAAAAATCAGTAGAAAAAGGGCAAAATTCCACTTTGACCCCCAAAAATGAGTAGAAAAAGGGCAAAATTCCCCTTTTGACCCCCAAAAATGAGTAGAAAAAGGGCAAATTTCCCCTTCAGCCCCCAAAAATGAGTAGAAAAAGGGCAAAATTCCACTTTTGACCCCCAAAAATGAGTAGAAAAAGGGCAAAATTCCCCTTTTGACCCCCAAAAATGAGTAGAAAAAGGGCAAAATTCCACTTTGACCCCCAAAAATGAGTAGAAAAAGGGCAAAATTCCCCTCCAGCCCCCAAAAATGAGTAGAAAAAGTCAAATTTCTCCTTCAGCCCCCAAAAATGAGTAGAAAAAGGGCAAATTTCCCCTTCAGCCCCCAAAAATGAGTAGAAAAAGGGCAAAATTCCCCTGTGACCCCCCAAAATCAGTAGAAAAGGGGCAAAATTCCTAAATTTCAGTACACTAACGCCTTTTTTTTAAAAATTCTCTAGGTTTTGGGATCTTGGCGGTGCTGGCTGTAAGCACAACGGCTGGTGGACGAAGAAACGAAGCCTTTTTTGGGGAAATACCTGTCGTTTGGAAGTATTTTGAGATATTTATCGTTTTGAGATGTTTGTCAATTTGAAATATTTGTTATTCTTAAATATTTGTCATTTTGAGATATTTTATCATTTTCAGATATTTGTTATTTTCAAATATTTGTAATTTTGGGATATTTGGTCATTTTCAGATATTCGTTATTTTTAAATATTTGTCATTTTAGGATATTTTATCACTTTCAGATATTTGTTATTTTTAAATATTTGTCATTTGGGGATATTTTATCATTTTCAGATATTTGTTATTTTTAAATATTTGTAATTTTGGGATATTTTATCACTTTCAGATATTTGTTATTTTTAAATATTTGTCATTTTGGGGTATTTTATCATTTTCAGATATTTGTTATTTTTAAATATTTGTAATTTTGGGATATGTTGCCATTTTCAGATATTTGTTATTTTAAAATATTTGTCCTTTTGGGATATTTGATCATTTTCAGATATTTGTTATTTTCAAATATTTCTCATTTTGGGGTATTTAATCATTCTGCGATATTTGCTATTTTTCAACATTTCTCATTTTGGGGTATTTTGCCATTTCCCAATAAAACCCAACAAAACCCCACAAGTCTCCGTTTTGTCTTTTTACCAAAATTGTGGGATCCGATCTCATCTCCTGCTCCCCCACTTTTTAAGCTAAAAAAAGGTACTTTTGGGTCAGACGACAACAAATGAGACAATTCTTCCCCGAAGACCCCATCCGAGGAAAATTTTGGGGATTTTTCCCACTTTATTATGGGGTCGGGGGGAAACCGGAGAAAATACCCCAAACAGCCCCAAAAACGATGACAATAATTTAATTTCCTAATTAATAAATAACAGGCGCAGTAAATAGCGGGGGTTGGGTTTGGGTTGAGATGACCCAAAATTGGGTGGGGTGGGGGGGGACGGATCTCGGGGGTCTGTGGGGTCGCTGTGGGGTCCCTATGGGGCCTCTATGGGGTCGCTATGGGGTCCCTACGGGGCTCTATGGGGTCCGTATGGGATCGCTATGGGGTCCCTGGGGGGTCCCTATGGGGCTCTATGGGGTCCCTATGGGATCACTATGGGGTCGCTATGGGGCTCTATGGGTAGCTGTGGGGCTGTATGGGCTCTCTATGGGGTCCCTGTGGGGCTCTATGGGGTCGCTATGGGGTCCCTATGGGTCCCTATGGGGTCCCTATGGGGCTCTATGGGGTCTCTATGGGGTCCCTATGGGGTCCTTGTTGGATCTCTATGGGGTCCCTATGTGGTCTCTATGGGGTCCCTATGGGGCTCTATGGGGCTCTATGGGGTCCCTATGGGGCTCTATGGGGTCTCTATGGGGTCAGTATGGGGTCCCTATGGGGTCCCTATGGGGCCTCTATGGGGCTGTATGGGTTCCCTATGGGGTCGCTATGGGGCTCTATGGGGTCCCTATGGGGCTCTATGGGGCTGTATGGGTTCCCTATGGGGCTCTATGGGGTCCCTATGGGGCTCTATGGGGTCTCTATCGGGTCCCTATGGGGTCCCTGTGGGGTCCCTATGGGGCTCTACGGGGCTCTATGGGGTCCCTATGGGGCTCTATGGGGTCTCTATGGGGTCGGTATGGGGTCCCTATGGGGCCTCTATGGGGTCCCTGTGGGGTTGCTATGGGATCCGTATGGGGCTCTATGGGGTCCCTATGGGGTCCCTATGGGGCTGTGTGGGTTCCCTATAGGGTTCTATGGGGTCGCTATGGGGTCCCTATGGGGCTCTATGGCGTCCCTATGGGGTCCCTATGGGGTCTCTATGGCGCGCTATGCGGTCTCTATGGGGTCCCTATGGGGTCTCTGTTGGGGTTTCTATGGCTTCTCTGCGTGGTCCCTACGGGGTCCCTACGGGGTCCCTATGGGGTCTCTGTGGGGTCCCTATGGAGTCCTTATGGAGTCTCTATGGGGTCCCTATCAGGTCTCTGTGATGTCCCAAGGGGTCCCTGTGGGGTCCCCATGGAGTCCCTATTGGGTCCGTAGCGGGTCGCTATGGGGTCCTTCTGGGGTCTCTGTGAGGTCCCTATGGGGTCTATTTGGGGTCCCTATGGGGCCTCTATGGGGTACGTATAGGGGTCCCTATGGGGCTCTAAATGTCCCTATGGGGTCTCTATGGGGTCTCTGTGGGTCTTTATGGGGTCTCTGTGGGGTCCCTATGGGGTCCCTGTGGGGTCTCTATGGGGTCGATGTGGGGCTCTATGGGGTCCCTATGGGGTCTCTGAGGGGTTCCTATGGGGTCCCTGTGGGGTCCCTACGGGGTCCCTATGGGGTCTCTATGGGGTCTCTACGGGGTCCCTAATTGGTCCATATAGGGGGTCACTATGGGATCCCTGTGCGTGATCTATGGGGTCCCTACAGGGTCCGTATGGGGTCCCTACGGGGTCCCTATGGGGTCTCTATGGGGTCTCTATGGGGTCCCTATGGGGTCTCTATGGGGTCCCTGTGGTGTCTCTATAGGGATCTGTGGGTCTCTATGGGGTTCAAGGGCCTTTAGGGGGTTCTGCAGGTCCCTATGGGTCCCTGTGGGTCCCTATGGGTCCCTATGGGGTTCTATAGGTCCCTGCGTGTCCCTATGGGTCCCTGTGTCCCCCCCCCCCCCCCAAATCTTCCTATGGGGCACGTCTCCTCGCTATGGGGCACGGCTCATTCCTATGGGGCACGCCCCGTCGCCATGGGCCGTTAGGGGTGCGTTATAGGCAATATACTTTTTATTTTTATTTATTTATTATTATTTTTATATATTATTATTATTAATAATTAAATCATTAATTTCCTATTTATTTATTTATATTATTTATATTATTATTTATATATTATTTACATGTTATTTATTTATTTACACATTATTTATTTATATACATAGTATGCCTTTTATTCCCTATCACCCGATCGCCTCCCAGTTTCCTCATGTTTTTTTTTTTCTTCAGCCCTTTAATTTCTCCTTTTTCCCCTTTTTCGCCCTTTTTTGTTTCCCCCCTTTTTTGTTTCCCCCCTTTTTTGTTTTCCTGTCCCCACGCTGCTCGTCCTCGAGCTCCCGCCTTATTTCGGAGCAGCGAGGCGCCTCCTGCCCTCCTGGCTCCGTTTCTCCTCGTTGTGACGCCACGACTCCCTTGGAAGACACAAAATTCACCCCTTACTGCAAAAACACAACTTAAAAAAAAAACAAAACAACTTTGTTCGGTTTTTTGGCAAGTTGTGTTGTGGTTTACGGGTGTTTGCTTCAAAATAAGAAAATAAAATGAAATATAACATGAAATATAACATGAAATATAACGAGAAATGAAAAGTGAAATGAAATGCAATGAAATGAGAAATGAAATGAAATGAGAAATGAAATGAAAGAAATGAAATGAAATGAAAAATGAAATGAAAAATGAAATGAAATGAAATGAAATGAAATGAAATGAGAAATGAAATGAAATGAAAAATGAAATGAAAAATGGTATGAAATGAAATGAGAAATGAAATGAGAAAAGAAAAGAAAAGAAAAGAAAAGAAAAAAGAAAAGAAAAGAAAAGAAAAGAAAAGAAAAGAAAAGAAAAGAAAAGAAAAGAAAAGAAAA